>NW_006408700.1:150423-153513 GCF_000296735.1 Chrysochloris asiatica
GGACTGACGGAAGAAGAGCAAATCTGTCTTAGAAGTACAGGCATAATACTCATATCTCTTGGACATGTCAAGATGTCCCATGGGAAAAAAGATCATATTTGGTAAAGTAGAGGGTTAGCAAAAAAAAAAAAAAAAAGAGGACTCACAATGTGGTATATTGACACAACAGCTGTAACAGTGAGCTCCAATACAACAACAAACGTGCAGATGGCACCGGAGCCAGGTCAGAGTTGCATTCTGTTATGCACAAAGTCATTCCGAGCCAGAGCCAACTCTAAAGCACGTAACAACCTAACAAATTATGTGTTGGAGGGACAGAAGTGGTGAGAAGATGAGACTGGATAGAGCATTTGGCAGGACAGTGGAACAGTCTGAGGTATCAGGACTAGAAACCAGGGGATAAAAAGGCAATAAAGATTCATTTTCTGTAAGATTGTCCATGAAAGAAATCATTCATGGCATACCCAGCTTCTAGCCCTTCCAATATAGAGACACACAGAAATCTTTATTTTCTCAGTACACAGAAGATATACAGCTGAACATATTGCTATATTATTATTTTATTTGAGCATATATTTTTTTGTTAGTCTTAAAGTGTTACATGGAGTTCTGGTGTGGCGCTGTGGGTTAATGTGCTGGACTGCAAGGTCGGTGGTTCAAGCTCACCAGTCGCTCCTAGGAAACCCTATACAGGGTCTCTATGAGTCGGCACAGACTTGACAGCTCGTAATTACAAATAAATAAAATATGTAAGGTTTAATCCGTGATGTCCTTTAGTAAAAATGTAATAACCAGATTTTAAAATATAGTCTAGGTTCAATACTTTATATACAATCTTGAGACTTTCAAAGCAATAAAGAGCCCTAGTGGCACTGCAGGTTAAGCAATGCACTGCTAACTGCAAGATTGGCAGTTCAAACCCACTAGTTACTCCAAGGAGAAAGTTGTACACAATATCAGAAACCCTATATCTGCACACTATAAGTTGGAATTGACTTGATGGCAGTGTGGGTTTTGTTGTTGTTGTTGTTGTGATCTAATTCTAGCCTTCATAATCCTGTCAGGTGGAAATCATGACTTCCTAAATGGTCATCACTAAGTGGTGACTGTTCCTAAGTGATGGCCGAGACTTGAACCCAGGTGTCCTGGATCCAAAGTCAATGTTTGTCAGTGTATCAGGAACTGAACTGGGTGTGTTAGTGAGAAAAGAGAAACTCAGCCAGGGACAGCAGGGGGAGCGGAGGATTGGGGAGGCCCAGTCACTCATTCGAGAGGCAAGGAGAGGCCACCAGTCAGTGACAGAGGTGAAGACAATCAGTATTTTCTGTCTGAATGAAAATGGAATTTTAATGAGCAGATTGTGTTTCCAGGTGATTTTTCCTCTTTGTCCTAGGTGAATGCTAGATTTCAGAGCATTTGTTTCTCAGGTGACATGCACACAAAAGATCTGGTTTTGGGTTTTTTTTTAATCCTAAACAATCTCTGTGCATACAACACAGTGTATAAGAGGAAGGATCGATGGCACAATTGATTGGAAGAAGTCTGTGACAAGCACTGGCGACAGTCAAGCCTAACTAAGCGTGATCTTCCTCAGACATTATCTAACGACACCATGCTGGAGCTCCAAACACTTCCACGTGGATTGTTCTCCAGAGTGCTAATATTGTGAGCCACGTAAAATGATTTATTGGTAAAAACTTCCCCTGGGACTCAGGGGATGTTTATTAACCTTTAGTTTACTCCCCTGGGTTATGCTGAACCACCACCCCCGCCCCATAAAAAAGACCTGATTGAATCTCAGAGCTTACCCATTTCTAAGTGGGAGCCTTTCCCATGCTGTCATTTGTGTTGAGGTGGTGTTCACATGGAATGTGCTGGCTGTTTGAGCTGTTGTGACTGTCACATGGGACATGGTGACACCCCAGAAGATTTGAAAACAACCACAGTAGGTCTTTGGGGCTATAGTTTTGCTTCAGGTTTCTGGAAACACTTAAACTATCAACGTAAATCACCTAGTAGTCAGCAAGGCCTTCAGCTGATTCATGTCTGGGAAGTACGATCACATACGACCTTCTCCTAGCCTGGTCTCACATAATACTCCAGTGGGAGAAGAGCAATGCCACCAAATCAGAATCAAAGAAGCCAGATCCCAGTTGTTCTCTGGATGCTACAGCTCGTCTGTCCTAACAATCTTCTCTGTTTTGAAACCACAGAAACAAGCTGGAATATGACCTCAGTTCAGCCAACGCTCCCTTTGCAAATAAAGTCTGTTTTTTCTCCCTTTAAGAAGGAAAGAGCTTTAAGGAGAAATAAAGTTTGGGGGATCAGAGTTATCAAGAGGAATAGCCAAATTGCTGAAGGCAATCCTTGCCTTTGGGATCAGAAAACATACTCTATTTTTAATCATTGTTCCATTGACACACAGACCCGTGAAGGGGTTCATACTTACCAGGAGGACCACCTGAGATCCATGAAGGTGAGTCCAGACACTTAGGTTCCCTGAGCCCTAATGTCTTCCTTCTCTGCCCAGTCTTGAGATGGCCGTCTCTGGAAAGATCAGTTCCCTCCCTGTGACCCGCGGCATTGCAGCCCTCCAGCTGCTCTCAAGTATGAGGTCTGTTGGCTATGCAGGGAGAGTCTAGAGCATATGTCTGGAGACATTTCATAGCTGGGGTCTGAAGCACTGTACTGAGTCAGAATGCCTACATTGAAATCCAGGCCCTTCCTCTTCTAGTTATAGAACCTTGAGCAGGTGACTCACCTTTGCTGTACCTTAGTCTCTTCCATACCTATAGTCTTGATGTAAGAATTCAACAAATTAATGCATGTAAATTGCTCAAAAGAGTCTTTGATACACAATGTACATTTGAGGGAAGTGGTAAAATGCTTCCTTCCCCCAAAATAGCAGTTCACACCTGGTGCAGTGCTGTAGGATAAGCACTGTGAGTTTGAACCACAAGGTTGGTGGTTCAAACCCACCAGCTGCTCTTCAGAAACCCTATTCAGGGTCCCTTTGTGGCACTGTGGAGTCCTGATGTGGCACTGTGGGATAATACACTGGATTGAAAGGTCGGTTTGCACCACAAGATC
>NW_006408700.1:153718-164822 GCF_000296735.1 Chrysochloris asiatica
AACAACAAATTGGTCAGGACCAACTCCTTGGCACTGAGCAACAAAACTGACTTACTCTCTATCAGTTTCATAGCTCTCTGCTGCCCCCTCCTGACGGATAGCTGGCACTGTTTGGGTAACTTGATTCTCTTGATTTCAGATATCTTTTCTTCCTTAAAAAGACTCTTCTCCCTCAAGGTCAGTTTGAACCTCAATGTCAAATTCACCAGCTGCTCCTCGGAAACCTTATACAGGGTAGCTATGAGTCAGAACTGACTCGATGGCACTTAACAACAACAACAACTGGGTATGCACTGTGGGTTAATGTGCTGCACTGCAAGGTCAGTTTGAACCCTAAAGTTGGTCATTCAAGTCACTAACCGCTCTTTGGAAACCCTACACAGGATTGCTATGAGTCAGAACTGAATCGATGGCACTTAACAACAACAACGAACAACCAGGCTGGAGTGCTGGTATAGCATTCTGGATAAGCACTGGGTCAGTTTGAACTGCAAGGCTGATGGTTCAAACCCACCAGTTGCTCCTCAGAAACACTATCCAGGGTCATTAGGAGACCCAACCAAGTCGAGGACACTTAACAAAACCAGCGCAATCGGGCTGAAGCACCCTGATCTCCCTACAGTTCCTTGCCTGGCATTGTACCCTGAGGGTAGCTGTGGTTGTTAGGTGTTAGCAAGTCAGTTCCAGTTCAGAGCAACCCTGTCTACAGCAGAAGAAACTAGTACCCGCTGTTGTACCATCCGCACAATTGTTAACTTTTGAACCCATTGCTACTGCCCACTGTATCAATCCATCTTCTTCCAGGGCCTTCCTCTTTTTCCTTCTTCCCTGACCCTGGTACATTCACATGCATCTGAGGCCATTGAAAATACCATGGCTTGGATCAGGTGCGCCTTAGTCCTCAAACTGGTACCTTTGCTCTTGTACACATGTGCAAAGGTCTTGTGCAAGAGATTGGCCTAATGCAATACAGAGTTTGATGTCTTGCTATTTCCTCCTCCTAACAACAACAACAAACATGTCCTTGCCCACACCATGCCTATCTGCCAAAACCATGCCCAACTAAATGGCACACATGCAACCTCTCCGTGTTCCTTCACAGTGCTCATCTGACCTGCTAACCCTCCGAGAGCACCTGCCTCAACCCTCTAGCAGCACGTTCTTCCCTCCACTGCAGACAGCTTGGAATTTCAACTCCTGCCACTTACCATTAGATGAAGACTATGCTAAACTCTATGCACACCTTAATTCCCTCTTCACAAAGCAACACCGAACACATGAAACTTGCCATCTCTACCCTACCCCAAGGTGCATTCTCTCATGTAGTCTCTCATCTGACCACTGGAAAAACCTCCTAACTGTTCTCCCCAGTCCACTCGGGGTTCACCTCCAATTGATTCGCCATACTGAGAGCAAAGTGCACTTGTTTTTGTTGTTAGGTGCCATCAAGTCTATTCCAACCCACAGTGGCCCTGTGCAGGGTTTATAAGGAGCAGTTGGTTAGCTTGAACTACCGACCTTGCAGTTCAAGTGACTTTGCAGTCTGACACATTAGCCCACAGCACCACACCAGGGCTCCTAAAGTGGCCTTAAGGAGGGAAGAAAGCTTGATTGTGGCATCTTCCATCTCCTCACGTTTTCCAACGGCTTTTCCCCACATTAGCACAGATTGTAAAGTCCAAGTCCTGCCAAGGTCCTCCAGACTCCTGACATCTCCGCCCACCTCCACAGTGTCATTTGACACCACACTCGGTCCCCAATCTCTGAGCCTTCCTTCAGTGCAGCAGGGATTTTCCTCAGGTTAAGCACTCTGACCCTTCCCCACAGTACACTCTTAGTGCCTCAGTGCAATCATCACCTCCCAAGAAAACCTTTTCCTTCCCTGACCTCCCTTTCTAGGCCTGATCTGTCGCTTCGTACTCACAGCAGTCCCTATGGATCATTTTAACAGAGTCTCACCAAGTTGTCAAATGTTATCTATAGTCATTTGAATAAGGTCAGTCCTACAAGACTAAGTTCCATGAGGGCTGGAGAGGTACCTGCTTTTCTTCCCCACTGCATTGCCAGTTACCAGCAAAATGCCACACACAGCACAGATATATAAATGAATAAACAATTTAATTTAAGGAGCCACACTAAGTGGAATCTCTGCCAAAGTGTCAAAAGATATGTATTTAATCTACTAAATTTAATGTGTTGTCGCTATTAAGTGCCATCAAGCTGGTTCCCATCCATAGCAACCTTCTATAGGATTTCTGAGGAGCAGCTGGTGAGCTTGAACCGCCGACCTTGCGGTTCAAACTGACTTTGCAGTCCAGTGTATTAACCTACAGCGCCACACCAGGTCTCCTTATACTAATTCCCTTTCTAACACTCATATGTAGTTCATTCAATTAGATAGACACATACAGGTAGATTGAGACAGCTAGATTGAGACAGACAGAAGCAGACAGACAGGAAGAATTTCTTTTGAAACACACAGAGCAAGCAAGGAGCCAGGATGCTTTTCGTGATCCTTACCTTCGGTGCTCATATCTGGTGTTGGCATCCAGATGTAGACCAAGCCTTCTTCCCTATACAGCTTAATCATAGTGTCTGGAGTCATGGGTTCTGCGTAGCGGTTACAGCCTGAGCAGTTCTGTATAATATCCCATTCAGTCTGGAAATTCATTACAGCTGTAATCCCCAATTCGTGTTTCAGTTTGATGGTTACATGCTCCAGTTGGCGAGGACAGCTACCCAGCCAGATATTTGGTAGAATTCTAATAAGAATATATGAAGTCAGAGATTATTATGCTGTTCTGATTTGAGGTCCAAGGTGCTTCATCAAGCATGTAGTATTAAAAGTCATTTAACCTTTAAAGGCAATATATGAAGATAAACTTTTGGGGGAAAAAACACAATTTTATGATAAAAAGAAAAAGAAGATTGTTGTTGCTATTCTATTATTGTTAATGTTAAGTGCCATCAAGTTGGTTTCTACTCATAGAGACCCTCTCTGTACCAGGTTTCTAAGGGGCAGCTGGTGAATTTGAACCACCAACCTTGTGGTTCAAACTGACCTTGTTGCCAAGTGCTTATCCTATAGTGCCACACCAGGACTCCAGAAAACAAATAATCCAATTAACTGGAATGTTAGGCAATAGGCATTAGCCAAATCTAGTACTAGACTAAAATAAGCCCACCAAATTGAACTTATGCCCTGAGTGCATCCAAAGTTCAATATACCAAACCCATCAATACATTTTGAATATTAACAAAATTAAGACGAAATCTCATAACTATATCAATACATGCTAGAAAACATTTGCTAAAATTCAAGAGTCATTCCTGTTTCAGGACTCTTAAGTAGAATTTTTGAATAATAAGAAAACTTTAACATGCTAATGACCAGGAAGGAACAAACAAAGAACACTTTGCTGTTTTTTAATTTTTATTGTGAATCGATGAAAGTTTACAGGGCAGATCATCAGTTTTACATTCAACAAATCATAAACTTTGTTTCATTACAATGATTATAATCCTCTCCATATGCCATCAGTTAACAGTATTTGTCTCTATTCATTTTAGCTTTCTTTTTTAAAAAAACACTCAGGCATATATAATTATTTAAACCACCAAAGGGCACATTCTGCAAGCCTGCCCTCCTGGCTGCCAGCTCTCAGTTCCTCTCTTCCCATGAATCTCGAATCCTCAGCTGCTCGCTCTCTCCATTTCCCCATCTCTGCCTCCGTCTCTTGTATCTCTGCTTCTCCAGATAGGGTCCCACATTCCGCTTGTGCTCGTCTCCCTTGATGGTCCTAGGGTCCTCTGCTTCTGGACTGTAAGGTTAACTACTCCCCTGCTTTGGTTACAAAACTACCTTTACAATTGTGACAGTCGCAATTAGTCATAATAACAATTACTCACTATTGAATCATACGAATCTAATCCCCATCTCTTTTTACCAGACCCATCTCGTGCTGGTGGTGGTAGTGATGGTGTGTCGTGGAGTCAGTTCCAA
Source organism: Chrysochloris asiatica (assembly GCF_000296735.1). NCBI lineage: Eukaryota > Metazoa > Chordata > Mammalia > Afrosoricida > Chrysochloridae > Chrysochloris > Chrysochloris asiatica. The sequence continues at coordinate 157,722 of NW_006408700.1, forward strand.
CTCATAACAACCCTGCATAGGGTTTCCAAGGCTGTAAATCTTTATGGGAGCAGAAAGCCTCATCTTTCTCCTGTGGACCAGCTGGTAGTTTCAAACTGCTGACCATGAGCTCAGCAGTCCGAATCATAACCACTATGCTACCAGAGCTTCTAGACCCACCTAGACAGGATGAAAACTATTCAGTGGGAACTCTATCTAAACCTACACACTCTTAAACTAAACTTCCTCTTGAAACCTTGTAAGCCAGTTGTAGACCAGTCACTCTGTACCTTTATTGCCCCTCATTTCAGGTAGCTAATGTCTAAGTTTCCCATCCCTATCTACCCTGTATACAGAGGGGATAGCACTGATACTTCATATAAAAACTCCTCTCTCAATTGATATCTTGAGTTACTACCTCCATGAGTATAGGTCAAGTTCATCAAATTTTAACTATTTACCCTCATCTCCTTTATCAAAAATTGTTTTTTTTTAAATCGTCCTCTAACACTTTTTTTAATAAAATAAAAAACACAATTACTTCCAATAATACCCAATATTGCTTTATTGCTTTCATCTAAAATTATAGGTAAGAAGAAGAAATAGTACAACTACTGATAAAAGAGAGAACTTTATCATTATTTTACAGTTATGATTTTATATCTATAAATCACTAAAACTGGGCTCCATCCCCCAAGTTTCTGATTAAGTAGGTCTGATTTAGGAGTCCAAGAATTTTTGTTGATGACAAGTTCCAAGATGATATTGAAACTGTTGATCCAAGGGCCAAAACTTGAGAAATACTCTACTGAGATTCAACTACAATAGCTGTACAAATTATTACAAGTATTAAGAGATTAAGGGGTTGGGTGAAATATGAATATCTACAAACAAAACAGCTTTTCTTTATATTAACTATAACCAGGCAGAAAGGGAATGAAAATATTCATTCAAGAATTACCACACGGGGGGACTTCCAGAAAGATGGCAGACTAGGCAGACGCACTACACAGATCCTTTACAATAAAGATACAAGAGGCCAAATATAATAGACACAGATGAAAATTCTGGCACCCTGAACTTCAGAGAGAGGGTAGAGAGGTGGATGGAGTGGTTTCTAGGAAGAGAGGCCACGCAGGGACAGGGAGAGAGGGAGTCTTGTGTATGGCTGGCCAGACACAGCTCAATTATCTTGTGAGCAACTTTGGCACTGGAAGGAGGCCTGGCAGAGCAGATTTACATGGACAACAGGAAAAGTGTGATTTCTTCTTTTTTTCCCACCCTCCCCTAGTGACCTGGGGTGTGGCCAGCGCCCATGCTCATCTATCCCTACTGCAGACCCTGCTCTCTGGAAGTTTGCAGCCATGTGGTTGGGAGCCATGCCCGTGTGAGGCAGGGGTCAGATACACTGCTTTGGTGTGTGATTTTGGTGTCTGGCTTCAGATGGGCTCAGCTCCAGACCTACCAAACCTGCAGAACCACCAGACGAGCATTTGATCAGTCATGCTGCTCCCATGTCTCTGTGGTCATCACAGGCCTACCAAACCTACAGAATCACCAGACCAGCATTTGATCAATCATGTTGCTCCCATGTCTCTGTGGTCATCACAGACACTGAAACCAGAGCCATCAACGGCTCCCATGAGCTCCTTCCAGATTGAGTGAACTGAGCATAGCTGACACTGAGGTCAATAGGAACTCCATCTACGGCCAGGATATTTGTTGTCACATCCCTTCCACAACTATCTTGTGAGGTCCTTTTGCAGGAGTCTACCAGATTTTACTCCTCTCTGGGTCCAACAAATGCACTGTTCATTTTCACAAATACAACAACCCCACAATACCACAGAGACAACAGACAATTTTAGCTCACACTAAGAAACAAGAGAAAATGGCTCAAACAAATGATCAAGACGCAGAAAGAGAAAACATTTCTGAGGGAAAAAAAGATAATAAAACTAACTGAAAAAGAATTCAAAAGAATAACAGTCCCTCTCTTTCCATGAGTCCAGAGTCCTCCACTACTCCCTCTCTCCATGTCTCCATCACTGCCTCCGTCTCTGATGCCACTGCCTCTCTGGATAGGGTCCTGCATTCAGCTTGTGCTCTTCTCCCTTGATGGTCTTAGGATGCTCTGTTTCTCGACTGTAAGATTAACTACTCCCCCCTTTTTTGTTACAAAACTTATACCTTTACAGTTGTGACAGTTGCAATTAGTCATGATAACAATGATTCACTATTGAATCATAAGAATCTTATTCCCATCTCTTCACCAGACCCATCTAGACAAGATGAAAACTATTCAATGGGGACTCTATCTTCCCCCACACACTCTTACACTAAACTCCCTCTTGATACCTTGTAAATCAGTCACTTCGTGCCTTTATTGCCCCCTCATTTTAGGTAGCCAATGTCTAAATTGCCTGTCCCTATCTACTCTGTACACATAAGGGATAGCATTGATACTTGATGTGAAGACTCCTTCCCTCTCAGTTGGTATTTTGGGCTACTACCTCCATAAATATAGGTCAAGTTCATCAAATTGTAGCAATTTACCCTAGTTTCCTTTATCCAAAAAAATTTTTTTTAATCTTCCTCTGGTCGAATTCTGATTATCAAGCCATCGAGACTAGGTCAAATGGGTACTATCTGCAAGTTTGGGTGTTCTTGGGCATCTCCCCTCACTTCATATCAGCTGGATGCTTCATTCTCAGCTCTAGCCCTCCATAGTCATGTCCTTGTCCATGGGCTCAAGTGTCCCCAGGTCTCACCACAGTTTGGATCAACCAGTCCTTCCTCTTCTCTCTCTCATCTCCAGATCAGTGGGAGTCTATGGAACATGGTTGAACTCAGCACATTTCTTCATTGCTGCCTTTCTCCCTCTTCCACTCACCAGTAGACCAATGTGGTCACCAGCAAACTTACATGCAAATCAGGATTTCTTTAAAGGTGAAAAGTTTTTGGCATGTGAAACTTGTGGAATAAAAGTCCTCTGTACAGGTTGTTCTAATGCATGACACAGTGAAATTCAAAGGTATCATAATGGAACAACATTTGCAGTAATTCATGCCACAAACCTTTAAGAGGTATATTTTATGACTAATTCATTATCAATCTTGAGTTATAACAAAGATTTCTGGCAGCTCTGCTACTGATTATTTGGAAAGGTCAAAAAGTAACCACTGTACCTAATTCAACACTGAGCAAAAATTCCCAAATCTTTGCATTCAAATCAAATTGGAAGCTTTTGAGAATATATCTTTTACCAAGATCCACCCCAGAGCTACTCATCAAGTGTGGTGAGGTCTATGATCCTGCATTGCTGTTTTCATGTGTTTAGTTTATTTTAGAAATTCACAAGAAGATTACATATGCAACCAGATCTAAGAATCTCAAATCTGTTTGATCCCAATAAACATGTATAACAGGCGTCTGGTTTACAGGCCCTTACAATAGCAATAAAAAACATGCAGGTGAGGAGACATGTATTTGATCACTTCTACATATGCACATAAAAAGTTAAATCCCTATCTTTCTCTAAAAATAATTTCAAGACGATCCTGGTATCGTAAAGAAACAGAAGCATTAGGAGGTGGGACAAGATGGCAGACTAGGCAGAAAGGTTGTGTAGACTCTATGCAGCAGATATGGAAAATCAGAGGAGACAGATGCAGAGGACAGTCCCGAACACTGAACTCCAGAGGAAGGGATAGGAAAGTGGATTGAGTGCTTACTGGGAGAGAGAGTTGAATAGATCTGACAAGAGAGGAGGTGACTGATGAGCAAAGACAGCCAACAGGGCCTGCTGCAGCCATCTTGAGAGTTCATGAATGACTTTAGTGATAAGAAATTTAAAGGTCAATTGGTGGAGCCACATACCACTTACTGGCAGAAAGAGAGACATTAACTTTCATTTTTTGCTGTGTGCACAGGAGTTTTTGGTTACCCTTCTTCTTGCCTCACCCAACAGGAGACAGAAACTGTGGTCATACAGCCAAGCCACAGCCTTACCCTCTATGGCCCCACTAGTTGGGCAAGAGCCAATACCAGCCCCTATGCACCAGAGCAGCCACTACAACTAACATCCGTTAACGCCACTCTGAATTGAACTGTACAAACAGCAAACAGAGAAGTACATTTCCTGATCACACCCACCAGGAGGCAAATGGTGAGTGCCTAAGAATACACCAACATACATTCATCAGTTTAATACAAATACAACACTGCAAACCACAAGGTCAGCAGTTCATATCCACCAGAAATCCTACACAGGGTGATTATGAGTCAGAACTTACTCAACTATACTTAATAATAGCAACAAACCATGCCTAGAAAAGCAGAAGAAAATTTCTGTTCACATGAAGAAACAAGACAGAGTAGCTCAAATAAACCCAGAGATATAGCTAGAAAATGCTTTGAGGAAGAAGAGAGACTGGACCTATCTGAAAAAAGAGTTCAAGAGAATGGTATTTTGGTACATCCATACAATTGACAGAAAGGTTGAGGAAAACAAAAAGGAATTCAGAAAAGCACTACAGGAACAATCAAACAAAATAGATGAAGTTTGGAAACAATACAAAACCTGAAAACAAAAATCCAGAATATCAATGCTAAGATATCAGACATGGACACTACACTGAAAGGGCAACAGAGTAGACTTGAATCAAGGGAAGCCAGAATTAGTGAGCTTCAAGGAAAATCTTTCAATACTAGTAAGATGGAAGAACAAACAGCAATAAGAATTTTTAAAAGTCTGAAGAAAGCCGAAGATTCATTCATGTGGGACAATTGGAGTCGTTTTAAGCTAAACCTGCTGGCCATCTCTGCAGCCTGAGGTTCCTACATGGAACTTTGCACATCCACTTTTGGTGAAGGGATTTTGTACTCACAATTATCTGACTAACTCCTTGTCCTTTTAATCTAGGAAATAAATGTTGAGGGTTTTTGAAAAAAAAAAATTTTTTTTTTTAAATAATTTCAAGACTAACCTAATTCCTGGATAGAGAGTGGATCATGGGGAACTACATTATAAAAGAGGGGGTCACAGTATAGACTTCCAGGTCCCTGGTTTTAATGCATACTAAGTATATTCTAAAAAGTGAAAAGAAAATTGATTTCTGAGTCACAACCAATATTTAGTACAGTTGTATCCATGCAAAATAATATAGTTTCACAGAGATATTTTATTAACTTGGGTTTTGACTATTTACACTGTGATTCAACAAAGACTGGATTTAAATAAAACTCCATCCTAGCAGCACTACAATTTACCTAATGATGTGGCAAAAGAAATGGAAGAATGACATTCTGGAACATTACTTTCTTGGGCTGCAAATCGAAAACAATTTAATTCACCCATGTAAATCTGGATTTGTGGGCCCAGGTAATCACATCACAATACTCCACCCTTTGTTCCACCTGTCAGAAACAGTTCATGAAGTACAGCTGCCTGTCAAAGGAGGCCATCCATCTGGGAAAATAATGAGTGCCCCAGGCAGAATGAGCTTAGGAGCATGTGCTAAAAACACTGCAGTGTATTGGGGGAAAGCGGAGAGACGGGATATATTAAGAAACAAGTCTACTGTATCAGAAGTTCCATCACTAATAGCCATGAGAAATGGCAGAATGACCCTTTTTTTCAGGTGAAAATTAGCATTATTTCTCATCCATAGAAGAAAAGGGAGTCCTGGTGGGGTGCTGTAGGATAAGTACTGGATTGAGGACCACAAGGTCAGCAGTTCAAACCCACCAGCTGCTCCTTAGAAACACTATGAGTTGAAACCAACTGGTCAGCACTTAACAACAACAATAGATGGGGAAAAGATGAGGAGATTCACAGGTATGATGAATTCAATGGATGCATATAGGCTTTTGTTCATTTCTTGTCACACCAACACACCACAATTAGCACCCTCTCCCCAGCCATATAAACACAGCAGCCTTATAAACACAGACAGAAGAAATGGGTTTTCTGAGACTCTTTGCAGAACCCAGCTAAGAATTGAAGAGCAAAAGAAAAAAAAGAAATTAGTACATTTCCTAAATTCATTAATGGTACTGCATTTACCTTATTTAATATCTTATAGTCAATTCAATGTGAAATTTAAGTGTGATATGACTTTTAAACAACGTTTCTTCTTTTAAATGTATACCAGTCCTGTAGCTTCAATATCATTAGTGGGAAAGGAAAAAAAATATTAAAATCATTCTCCAGTAAGCACAAGCTTCATTAGCACATACAAGTCCTTCTGCTGAAAATTTGTCCTCTGGTGTCAAGTGTTAAGTTATAAACACCAAATTTTCTACCCCCTAAGGATGCTTGTACAAGCTCCAGTTAAGGTTGAATAATTGCTCAAAGACAATTCCCAAGTTGAAGAGGGATACTAATTAACTTCTTTATTACAAAATAGTTTTATTATAGTTTTCTATGGGTCATATACTGTATATAAAGCACATTCAAATTTTTATAAGTGCTACGAGAGTCTTAACATAGTGGTTACAAATTGAGCTGTGAATCGCAAGGTCAGCAGTTCGAAACTAGCTGTCCCTTGGGAGAAAGATGAAGCTTTCTGCTCCCATAAAGATTTGTAGCTTTGGGAATCCTATACCGGGAGTCGCTGTGAGTCAGAGCCAACTCAGTGACACTCAGCAGTAGCAGCAGTATTAACCAGGCAAAGGCTCAATAACAAAATAAAATGTCTAATTACAGAAAATGTGAAAGTGTCTTTAAACTTCTTTCTCGATTTCCCAGTGAAGAATCTTCCGGAAGCCAAATAAATAGCTGTACTTACATAATGACCTTCCTCTTTTCTCTTTATTTGTAGTGCTCGTTGGTGCCTTGTTGTTGTTGTTGTCAGGTGCCATTGAGTCGGAACCGACTCATAGTGACCCCACGCACAGCAGAACTAAACAATGTCCGATCCTGGGCCAACCTCACTAGCGCTGCCACACTTGAGTCCATCAATGATGCCACCTGGCCAATCCATCGCGTTAGAGGTCTTCCTCTTTTTCTTTGACCCTCCATCTTACCCAGCATGACACCCTTCTCCAACGATTGTTTCCTCCGGACAATATGTCCAAAGTATGAGAGGTGAAGTTTAGCCATCCTGGCCTCCAAGGAGC
>NW_006408700.1:165482-167080 GCF_000296735.1 Chrysochloris asiatica
GCATTAACCCACAGTATCACACATAGTTAGCTTCTATTCACTGAAGTCCTTAATTGGTAAAAATTTGTCTTCAAATTTTTATGCCACAAATTGCCTCTTCCATGTTTTCTAATCCAGGATATTGTCTCCACCTTTCAAAGGTTTAAAAATAAATTTCCTCAGAAATTTTTTAACACTTTAAAGCACCTGCTCAAAATTGTTGAGGGAATTAAATCTTCATTCACATCCGGCCTCAAGTGTGTGAAGGTCTCAGCTTAGCTAGCAAACAAATTTGGATCTTAAACTTTTGTATAGCTGATGGCAAAATCATCTCTCTCTTAACCAATAAACTACCCATAAATTCCTGTTAGGAAATTTCAGTCCAGCTGCCAGAGCCCCAGAAGGTACCAAGTCCTGCTTGGCACAACTGACATTTCCAAAAGAAAGTTTAATGTATATTTTCTATCTCAGCCCCAAATTAGGTCGTAGATTCTGACTCATAGCGACTCTGTGTAGGGTTTCCGAGAAGCAGCTAGTAGATTTGAGTTGTCAATCTTGCAGCTAACTATTCAGTGATACCCTAAAGCACCACACCAGGATTTCAATTAGGCCATTACGTGATAACATCTATCCTACTGACCACATCTAAGACCCTACATACTCATAGAGTGTTCTTACCATGCTTCTGTCTCCTGCATAAACTCTGTGCCATCTACTGGCCTTTATATGTGAGTATTTCTCAGGATTCCAGATTCAGATCCCTGTTCAATTCATATTCTTTCATTTATCTCACTAACATGCATTGCTTCAACTGCTATTTCTATCCTGGTAAATCCCAAACCTATGCCTCCAGCTCAAACCTCAACTCCCTACTGGAATTTTCCAGTCAATGTCCCATAAGAATCAATGAAACTCAGATTCACCATCTTCTGCTCTTTGTTCCTCACCACAAACCTTATTTTCCCTGAATCCATGAATTGTACCACCAGCCACCCAATCACCTGGCTCTTCCCTCTCCTTCCCCTGGCACGTCATCATCTAATCTCCTAAAGACATGCAGAACCTGTCCCCTGCTCTCCACAACAATGTATTCATGCAAATCCTCAACACGTAAAGGGGTTATATCAGTAACCTCCTACGTCATCTCTGTATCTTCCGTCTGGCTTCCCCACTGCTGCTGGAGTGATTTTCCTAAACCACAATTCTGATGGTGTGATCCCTGCTCAAAATAATGAAGGAACATCACATCACTTTCAGATGAATAAAGTCCCAATTATTCTGCCTGGGCCTTTGAAATCTGGGGACCCCTTTGTCATAAATCTCACATCTTCATGTGACCCCCAGTCTCCAATTTAGAGGCGATATCTTGCAGTGTTTCCTTCTGTTGTATATAGGGACACTTGACGGCACCAAGCAACAATATAACCATTTTGTATTCTCCTACAGAGGCATGAGCATTCCTCTCCCTGCCTGTTGGAGTGCTCATGCATTGCTCATCTCTCTGGTTGTTGGTGCTAGTTGCTGTCAAGTCAATTCTGACTCATGGAAACCTCATGTGTGCAGAGAACTGCAGTCCTGTCTTCTGAGACGCCTCTGAGTGTGTCTGAACCACTAACCTT
>NW_006408700.1:167640-173842 GCF_000296735.1 Chrysochloris asiatica
TCACTCTGAATGGTTGTTTTTTCTAACCATCTCTTTCTGGTACCATGAGTTCCTTAAGAACCAGAATAATCATACCATATTCCTGACTGTATCCCCAGAACATAACATCATTTCCAGAATATGTTGTTGTTGTTAAGTGCTGTCGAGTTGATTCTGACCCATAGTGACCCTGTATAGGGTTTCCGAGGAACAGCTAGTGAGCTTGAACTGCGATCTTGCAGTTCAAACAGCTTTGCATTTGGCGCATTAACCCACAGCACCACACACCAGGACTCCATTGGTTGGTTATGTGCCGTGGAGTCGGTTCCAACTCATAGCAACCCTGTACAGGGTTTCCAAGGCTGTAAATTTTTATGGGAGCAGAAAGCCTCATATTTCTCCTATGGGACAGCTGGTAGTTTCGAACTGCTGACCTTGAGGTTTGCAGCCTGATTCATAACCACTACACTACCAGAGCTCCTTCAGGACTCCATAGTTGTCACTTAAATAGTGAGCAAATGAAGGAATTCATGAGTAAATGAACAATTGTAAATGATTTTACTAACTCAAAATATTTTAGATGATCCACTGATCAATGGAACAGCATTTCTATAACTTTTGCAAAATTGTGGTGAAGGCATTTTCAACTGCGTTATTCCCAAGGACATATGTGTTAAATTATGGGTTGAATTTAGTTCAAACTCTGCCAATTTTCTTGGCAGACAAATGTGAAAGCTGTTTTTAGTCAGAACAGAGAAGTATGTAACTCAATATGTTTCCTTTTTTGCCTTAACTGACAGAAAACTTAAAGGCAAATTTAGTGTATTTTAATAGTAGTAATTAGACCATCTTAAGTCTCTGTTAATTTCTACTTCATTTGTGCTCATAGATAGTCTAGTTCTATCCTAAACTCTTTTATTAAACATGATTCCTTTTCCAAATTTTTCTATTACCAATGATTATATATTTGTAAGTAGATGGAGAATTGTGGTAAAACCAAAGCCCCCCAATTTTTCCACTTAATTACCTGCCATTAAGATTATCACTTAAAAGGTAGAAACCACTTCTATTTGAGATTTGTAACAACATATCAGAATCCTGGAGTCTTCTGGCTAATCTGGTGCTGCAACTATGCAAGTCAATTCAATGGCCCTGTTCACGTAAAACTGATTAAATAAGTCTTCCGACAAGGTGAACTAGGTGCATTACACGAATCCTCTACAACAAAGATGGTGGTGGAGGTGGTGGTGATGTGCCATGGAGTCAGTTGCGACTCATAGCGACCCTGTACAGGGTTTCCAAGGCTGTAAATCTCTACAAGGAGCAGAAACCCTCATCTTTCTCCGGTAGAATGGCTGGTAGTTTCGAACTACTGACCTTGAGGTTAGCAGCCTGACTTGTAACCACTATGCTACCAGAGCTCCTTATATATGTGATAGAACACAATTTTTACCAGGTATATTGTAATACTTTCACTATTCAAGGTAACTAGGAACAACAATCAGAGAGATACAAAAGACCAAATGAAACAGACACAAATGAAAATCCTAGAACACTGAACTTCTGAGAAAAGGTTAGAAAAATGGATTGCTGGGAGGAGAAGTTGAGAAGTGACGTCAAGAGAGGGAAAGTGACTCATGAACAGCTGGTCAGATGCTGCACCACCAGCTTGAACTTTTGTGAGGAGCTTTGGCAACAGAAGGTGGACTGGCAGAGCAGATTCACACAGTAACAGGAAAGGTACAATTCCTTCTTTGCCCCCATGCTCCCCTCCTGACCAGAGGTGTAGACCATTCCCACTCTTTTTTTCTTTGATCTTTATTCACAACAGTCTAATCTCTCTCTTTTCTTCATCTCTCTAGATTTCACTGTTTTTATTTTTATTTCTTCTTTTTATTTTCTTTATTTTTCTCTTCTCCATCTCCATTGTTTTGTCCCTCATTTCTCTTTTTTATTTTTTTAAGTGTTTTTTGTTTTTTCTCAATATCTTCCTTATCCCTGTTTCTCTTTTGTTTTTGTAGTTATTATATTCTTTTTTCTGGTTGTGGTCTCTTTTTGTTTATTTATTTTTCTCTTTAAAGAAACATGCAGGCAAGAAGGCAATGGGATGGCATATACAAAACTCTAAAAGAAAAAAATTGCCAACCAAAAATCATATACCCAGCAAAGTTGTACCTCAAACATGACAACAAAATTAGGACATTTCCTGATAAACAGAAGTTAAAGAAATTTGTAAAGACCAGACCAACTTTACAGAGAAGGCTAAAGAGTGTTCTTTGGACTGACACCAACAACAGCAGAAAACAACCACCCAGATACGACAACACCACCCAGAACTCAATCCAGATATACAAGTATTTAAAGTAAAACATATCTACAAGACTGAAAATAGGTAACCAGAGAGATATCAATTTATAATGAAGTCAACTACAAAGCAAAAAGAGGGACTAGTGTAAATACAAGACCTCCAAATGGCAAGGAAATCAAGTAGATTTCAAGATATACAACCTGTTTTAAACAGAGAAAAAAATATTAAATTATAAAGTAACCTCAAAAATTAATACACTTGTATATCAAAATAAAAGAGAGGAAAATCAGAAAGCTTTAGTAAAAATTAACACAAAAACAGAAATGAAAATGAAAACTCACAAGCAAAATGCACTCAGCACAGAAAATTATGTGGAACCAAGAAACCAGTAGCACCAAATACACACACACAAATAGCAAAATGACAGCAAACAATTCTTACCTATAGATAATTACATAGAATGTAAATGGATTAAATGCACCTGTAAAGAGACGAAGGGTGGCAGAATGGATAAGTAAACAGGATCCTTCAATATGCTGTCTACAAGAGGTACACCAAAAAGATGGAGACAACATAAATGCCTATCAATAGAAGAATAGTTAAACAAACTTTTGTACACACACACAATGGAACACTATGAAACAAAGAAGAAAAATGATGAAATTGAGAAACATGTCACAACATGCATGACATGGATGACATGGATGTCAAGTGAAATTAGTCAATCACAAAAGGATAAATACTGAATGAGACCAATGTTGTAAAAAAAAGTTAAGAAAATGTTTTTGTTTACTTTTGTTTTGATAAAATAATCCATGATGTTTACTAGGGGAAGAGGAAGAAATTATTCACAGGGTAGAGGGTAGGCATGTTAATATGCATGACAGGGCAGGCAATATAAAACAAAAGGGAGGTTAGCAGAGGAAAGATGAAGGTAGTGGGAGACACAGGGAGGAATGCAACAGTTAAAGTGAATAGAGGCAAATACTGTTAACTGTTGGTACGTGGAAGGGATTGCAATCATTGTAATGAAACAAAGTATATGATTAGCTGAATGTAAAACTGATGATTTGCTTTGTAAACCTTCACTCAATTCATAAGAAAAAGTTAAATAAATAAATAAAAAGATTGAATAATATAGTACAGCTGCCAGCAGAATTCATCTCCCGTAACCAAGTTTCATTCATGCTGGGAATGTGCTTGCATTTTATTAATGATAAGCCATGGATCATAACTGTAGTCATATTGATCACTAAAGGGATTGTTGGGCAGAAACCTCAAGAGGTTACCTTCATGCCATGTAGTACTTTAAATACTGTTAATACAGGTGGACACATTTAGCAGATACTACAATAGTGGTTTACTACTCTGGCTTCATACTATAATTTCTTGGAGGTTTCTCTAGAAAATACATATGGCAGATCCTCAATTACATCAGACTGTCTGAGGTGGTGGGGCATTCCAAGTGCCTCTAAGTGCAACTGAGGCTTGAGCATCACTGATTTAGAGCCAGGGACACAGGTCAGAGCTGGAGATTAATATTCATCATATTTATTGTCCATCATCATTTGAAAAGCAAAAATAATTCAAACTATGCATTCATCACATTAGAATAAAACAAGTCACAAAAATTTTAAAAAGGAAAAATAAGAGATGATTACTCAGTTTGCAAAAGTGGGGGTTCTGTCTTGATAAAGGATTAATGCAGGCATTTCTTGAGGCAGCAGATAGTGAGTTAGTTGATTTCTACTCTTACTAACAGCCTTTGGAAAGTCACTCTATGCCTCACTTTTCTGACGTGTATGTAAACTGAATGAACTTAAGTAAGCACATGCCCAAGTGTGTGCTGCTGGAAATCAATTCCCCTGAGTTCAGTGTTTACACCTGCATCCCACGGTTACAAAGAGCAGAGCAGGAGAGTGGCCAAGGACACAGACCCTGGAGTAAGCTGCAGAAATTTCAATCCTGAATCCATTAATTATGCCATCTTGGGTAAATTACTTAATTTCTTAGAGCCTCAGTTTCATCTACTATAAAATGGGGTTAAGAATAGAACATAGTCCATAGGAATGTGAGCATAAGTGAAATTATGTATATAAAAACATTCAGAACAGTTCTGGCACATGGTTATCACTATGTTGTTGTTGTTAAGTGCTGTTGAGTCAGTTCCAACTCATAGTGACCCTGTAAGAGTTTCAAGGAGTGGCTAATGAGTTTGAACCACTGACCTTGTGGTTCAAACAGAGGTTATGCTCCAGTGCTTTCTCCCATAGCACCACACCAGAATTCCAGCTTTGACTATAAAAGTATTAAATGCATATTATTCTTACTATTAATATTGTTCTTGTTATGAGTCACTGAGTTGATTCCAACTCATGGTAACACTTGTTGTCATTGTTAGTTGCTATCTAGTCAGTACCAACCCATAGCGACCCTATACACAACAGAACGAAACATTGCCTGGTCCTGGGCCAACCTCACTATTGTTGTCACGTTTGAGTCCATCGATGCTACCACTTGGCCAATCCATCTCTCTGGCGGGGTCTTCCTCTTTTTCTCTGACCCTCCACCTTACCAAACATGATATCCTTCTCCAGTGACTGGTCCCTCCTGACTATATGTCCAAAGTGTGAGAGAGGAAGTTTGGCCATCTTGGCCTCCAAGGAGCACTCTGGCTGCATCACTTATTAGAATGTTATTTATTGGTTCAGTGGTGAGGATTTTTGTTTTCTTTACATTAAGATGCAATACACACTGAAGGCTATGCTCTTTGATCATCATCAGTAAGTACTGTAGGTCCTCTTCACTTTCAGCAAGCAAGGTTGTCTCATCTTTATATCACAGGTTGTTAATGAGTCTTCCTCCAGTTCAAATGTCTATTTTTCTTCATATAACCCTTCTTCTCTGATAATTTGCTTAGTATACAGGTTGAATAATACAACTGTGAAAGAATACAACCCTATCGCACACCTTTCTTAATTTTAAACCGTTGTTGTTGTTGTTGTTGTTGTTAAGTGTTGTCAAATCGATTCCGATCCATAGTGACCCTGTATAGGGTCTCCAAGGAGCGACTGGTGAGCTTGAACCACCAACCTTGCAGTTCAAACAGCTTTGCAGTCTGGCACATTAACCCACAGCTCCAACCATTGGATGTTCCCATATTGTTTGAACTGCCTTTTGGTTTATGTACAGGTTCCTCATAAGCACAATGTAGTGTTCTAAAATAGTCATACTTCATAATATTGTCCTAGCTTGTCATGATCCACACAATCAAGGGCCTTTGCGTAGTCAATAAAGCACAGGTAGATGTCTTTCTAGTATTCTCTGCTTTCAACCAAGATTCATCTGACGTCAGTAATGATATCCCTCATTACACACCCTGTTCTGAATCCGGCTTGAATGTCTGGAAGTTCTTTGCCAATGTATGCTTGCAGCCATTTCTGTATAACCTTTAGTAAAACTTTACTCGTATGGGATATTAAAGATTAGAATTGCTGACTTTACAATTAGCCGCCCAAAGTGTAACCCACCACATCACCAGGACTCCATTATTAATATTATTGCTGGGAAATGCTATCATGTCAATTCCGACTCATAGTGGCCACAAATACTTTCCAAGGAACAACTGGTGAGTGTGAACCACAGTCTTGTGGCTAATAGTCCAGTGTTTATCCTATAGCACCACATCAGACCCTTTAACATGTTGGGTGAGCCTTTAAAAAGGGGCTGCATTGTGTAGAATTCCAAAATTCCATTTCCCCAGTTAACCATTGTTTATAGGATGTTAGCTCAAATACTAGTGTTCTGTGAAATACACTTTGGGGAAAATTGGACTAGATTACTGTTGTAGCCTTTAAACACCTGTATGGTTTTGTTGTTGGGAAGTGCTGTCAATGCAGTTCCCACTCCTAGTGA
>NW_006408700.1:194857-202517 GCF_000296735.1 Chrysochloris asiatica
TTTCAGTCTGGCGCATTAACCCACAGCGCCACACCAGGACTTCACATGTAAGTGTACGTCTCCATAAACTTTTCCCACATTGAGTATAGCCATATAGCCTGCACCCAGCTCAGGAAACAGAAGAGTGACTAGTCTCCCAAGACTCCGCTCATTGTCCTTTCCTGTTATTGCAAGCTAACCACTAACCTGACTTACAAGAGCGTTGATCAGCTTTGCCTATGTTTGTGCACACATGAGTTTCTATCATCTTGCTTAATCTATAAGGAGAAAACAGAGACATGGAGATGTGGACAATTTGCATACCTCCTTGCAACTCTTGAAGAGGTAAAGTCTAGACTTTTAATCTGTCATGGTTTACATGGAGTTGCCTCTTCTTGTAATAACCTTCTTAAATCACAGTAAGTCATGGAGAGAAGCATTCCCAAAACAAGTTTGACTTCCTTGCACATTAAGTCATTTCTGACATCTTTAAATTAGTATTGACAGATATCTGTCTCCTGAGCCCGCCAAACTCTTCATCCTTAGCAAACCTTTGAATTGTTCCCAGGACCACTAGAAGCTTCCCCTCTAGGTAAGAAGATTAACTGTGAGCAAAGGAAGTAGGACAAGAGCTATAGGGCATCCAAGCCTTTAGCAAATGTTCTCTGCTCAAGTTACAGTCCTCAGTAATCATGGGTATGCATTACATATCCATGAGGTTCATCCGCTCTGTCTTGAACATTTAATCTATATATCTAGGGTATCAATTAGAGCTGCCACATGTAGTTTCCAAGGCTGTAAATTTTTAGCAGACTAGCACATCTGTCTCTCATGGAGCGGCTGGTGGGTTTGAACTGCCAGTCTTTGAGTTACCAGCTGAGCACTTGACCATTCCATGACCAGGACACCTTTAAATTTTTTAATTAACATTTTGCTGCTAAAATGGTCAGACATTAATGCCTTATCATTCCAAACAGAAGCAAGCTCCAGGAAGGTGAGGAATTTTCCTTGTACTTCTCTGATCGTCCACTATCTTGTTCACAAAATTCACTATGTATTTGCTGATCTGGTGATATATTTTTGAAGCATCGATTTATTTCCTGCTTAGGCTATGCAATAGTGTATAAAACACAGTCCACCAGGAAACTATTTCAGGGCCATGCAGCTAAGCCAAAAAATAATTTAATTTTATATTGTACTGAATTTTTTTCTGATTGTAGGAAATACCAATAAGCTTTTCATCTGGCATAGTCAGAGTCCACCAGAAATTCTCAGTTGCCTATAGAGCTTTATACAGTCTGTCAAGTTCATTACTGCCTGGCCACAATCCCAGTGCCCGTCGGTACAATGCACTCTTTTCACTGATGTCATGTTCTGATTCGTTACAGTGTAAAAGTAAACCAGGCGATGTAGCCTACAGTTTCAGAACTGGATACTGAGTTGCTAATGTTAACCTAAAACCAATATCCTGTTTAGTTTAAGTTCTGTATTTCAACAAGATTTAGTATTATTTTTAAAGCTCCTGAAGTTTTAGTTAATCGTCTTGTACTTGCAGAGTTCCTTCTTTAATTTGTGTAGTGCTGATTGCTGCAACCCATGGCCATACCTGTTTACAGGTGAACTCCTTCTCTTGCTCCTAGACTGTCAGCTCTACAGGGTAACACTCTTACTCACCTTTGTGAGTTGCTTTTTCACTGCCCCAAATGAACACATTTTTTGTTTGGTTTGGCTTGTGTATGTATATATATGTCTTTGTGAGTTGCTTTTTCACTGCCCCAAATGAACACATTTTTTGTTTGGTTTGGCTTGTGTATGTATATATATGTGCATGTTCACACACATGCTTATGTGTGTGTATACACATGGGCAAACTATGTTGACGCTGGAGCATATCTGAACTTTGGAACATTACAGGAACCTGGTATTCCAGACAGGCAAAAATTCACTGTGAAATGAAAGTAGGGTTGATTTCCCAGCGCTCTGTTATCAATAGATTCCATCACATGATCAGCATTTAAGTGCTTCAACGCCTACAATGGTACATATTGGTGGGTGAACATATCAAAGTTACTCCTGTTATAGCTTCTATGACGAAAAAAAGAGAAATACAAAAAGCTTTTAAATAATTTTGGTATATGTATGCATCCAGGCACTAAACTAGGTTGTAAGAATACAAAAGTAAGTAAGAAATGGTTCTCAACTTTAAAAACTCACAAAACTGATACCAAATCTCTATAACAATATTTCAGAGGAAGTAAATATAATTTTCTTTCAAATTTACTAAATGAAATTACTTCAAACATTACAGTAATTTGTATGAAAAAATACATATATAGGAGTCCTGATGTGGTGCTGTAAGAGGAGTTGGCAGTTCAAACCCACCAGATGCTCTGCAGAATCCCTAAACAGGGTCACTATGAGTTGGAACCAACTAGATAGCACTTAAAACCTACAACATACCACATACTTGTTGAGGATGTTGCTTGCTAGGCACAGTTCAATCTCATCAGCCACTCCAGGGAGAAAGACGTGGCAGTCTGTTTCAGTAAAGACATACAGTCTTTGAAACCCTCAGAGCCAGTTCTACTCTATTCTATACATTCGGTATGAGGTGGAACTGACTAGACTGAAATGGGGTCAGGGTGTTTTTTGGTAAAACATTAGACAAAAAATTTATTCAGGAATTTGTTGTTGTTAAGGGCCTCCAAGTTGGTTCCAACTCATAACATCCCTGTATAGGACTTCCGGAAACATCTGATAGATTTGAATCATTGACTTTGTAGGTAGCAGTCCAGTGCTTATCCTACAGCACCATAACAGGACTATAGGAATTAGCATTATTGTTAAGTGTTGTCAAGTCAGTTCTGACTCATAGTGACCTTGTATACAGTTTCCAAGGAGTGGCTGGTGAGTTTGAACAGCTGACCTTATGGATCAGCGCCTCACCAAGACTCTAGTAATTATCATAGTTGTTGTTGTTAACTGCCATTGAGTTGGTTCTCACTCATAGCAACCTGTATAGCATTTCCAAGGCACAGCTGGTGAGCTTGAACCGCAGACATTGCAGTTCAAACCGACCTTGCAGTCCAGTACATTAACCCACAGAGCCACATCAGTACTCCAGAAATTAGCATAAATAAATAAAAATTTGTATTTCTATTGAAATGGTACTCAGATAACAAAACAAAACAAAAAAACTACTAAAATGAAAAAAACAAAGGGCAAAGAAAAGAACATTGATGTTCGCTAATTCAAAAATTATTTACATAAAATAAAAAATTCATAACTTGGTAACATTAAAATTAATTTGATCATAAAGCAGAATCAAGCTTTGTCCTTCGGGTTGGGATGGTGTTTTTAAGAGTTGCCATTACTGAGTATCTTTGGGTCATTATAGGTTAAGCTAGGACTCAAAATGGCAGGGAAGTTGTCTTAGTTTAGCTAAAGTTTTACAGTGCAGCACCATAGGATAAGCACTTGACCTTAAGATCAGTTTCAACGGTAAAGTTGGCAGTTCACACTCGCCAGCGGCTCCTTGGCAACTCTAAGTTGGAAACAACTCCATGGCACTTAACAACAACAACATAATGGTGATGAAGTACTGGTGTGGTGTTGCAGAATAAGCACTGGACTGCTAACCACAAGGTCAGTGGTTCAAGCCCGCCAGTCATTCCCTAGAAACCCTATACAGGGTCCTATGAGTCGGAATCGACTTGCCATCTGACTTTATGGCACTTAACAACAATAACAATAATGATGACAAAAATGAAATCATAGAAGATGAAACAAATGCACTGGAGAAAACTCAGAAAGCCGGAGACGATTATGTAGCAAGAAGTTGTATTTGGTAAATATAGAAGTCCTCTTCCTATTGCCTCATTTTCCTTTCAGAAAATAATGTAAATTTACACTATTGTTTAATAATGAGGCAGAAAAATACTTAGACAATGTTTTTTGGAATCCTGTGTGGCACTACAGGATAATGCTCTGGACCATAAGGTCAGTTTGAACCACAATGTCGGCGGTTCAAATCCACCAGTCGCTCCTCAGAAACCCTATAGAGGGTCACTATGGTTCAGAACTGACTTAGCAACACTTAACGACAACAAATGTTTCTTAGAAAGTGAGGATTATTTAGAATCCCAGTTGGTAAAGTAGAGGATCAACAGTGAAAAAAAGGAAGACCTTCAGTGAAATGGATTGATCCAGTGGCTACAACAGGCTCAAAAATAGCAGCAGTGTTTTGTTCTGTTGTTTATAGGGTTGCTATTAATAAGAACCAACTCAAGGGCACCTACCAAAATGGTAAATGCTACAGCACATACAATTCTGCAACAACAATAGTAACTGCAAAAGATTTGTGAGTGGTTACATGTACATACTACATAGGTATAGAATATAGAACTCTAATATATCCTTCCACATGTAGGCCATTTTATATACATATTTGTGTATGTATGTATGTGCTGCATATATATTAACACATACTCACATAGTAGAGCCCATACAAGGCACAACTATGGAAACTTCTTAGACATATCAAAATACCTCATGGGACTCAGATACTGGATTGCAGGCTAAGGACTATAGTCAAATCTAAGTCAGCTGGCATATTACGCTTCATAGTTTAGTGAGTAGCTTCTGGGGTCTTAAAAGCTTGCAACAGCAATCTTATAAACAACCTTAAAGCTCTCTCCATCAAGAGCAAAGGAGAGTGTCAAAAATCAAAGACTCAAGGAAGCAATTCATATATAGTCTAATGGCTCACCTGCAACTGAGCCTCTTCCAGCCTGCGACCAGTACTAGATGGTGTCTGGCTTCCACTACCAACTGCTCTGGCCAGAAACACAAATAGAAGGTTTCAGGCAGAATGGGAGAAAACTGTAGAACAACTTTCACATTCATTAAAAAAAAAAAAAAAGACCAGACTTACTGGATTTACGGAGACTGGAGGAAACCCCAAGACTATCACTCTAAGATTACTTTTAAACTGGAACTGAAGCCACTCCCATAGGTCACCTTTCAGCCAAATAATAGATTCCTATAAAATAAGTGATAATGCCTGTGAGAAATATTCTCTTAAGAATAATCAACTACAGTTAAGTCCCCTGGTCAGGAACATCCCTCTTACAAACATCTCACTCATGGACAATTTGTACTTGCTCTTAAATGTTATGTAAATTTGCCCTCATTTTGAAATGACCGAACCAACCCCTACTGGTAATGAATTCTTCATCACAACCAGCTTCACTTGCTACATGAGCAGCTTTTAAATCATTGCAAAGGCTTTGAGCCTTTTCTTGCACTAAACTAAGGCTGAATAAGAACCCTTTACATCTGTTCCGACTTATCTGCAAATCCAATTTAAAGACACATTTAGGAAAGGATCCTATTTGCAACCCAGGGATTGCCTGTATATGAAACTAAATAGGTAGCATTTATCTAACAGCCAAGTGAAGAAGGTAAAGAGGGACAGGGACACTGGAGGGACAGAAACGGGAAAGCAGGAGTGGAAATGGGGAGAGAGCCGACACACTGGGAGGACAGCAACCCACAACCCATGTTACAAACAACTGTTTGTGAACTGTTGAATGGGAAACTAACTTGTGTAAACTTCCACCTGAATACAATAAAATGTCCAACAGGTCATCAACAAAAATGAAAATCAAAAGAAAATATAGTGGGGGGAAAAAAGGTATTTGACTCAATAGAATGGTGGTGGTGGTGGTTATCTGTCGTGCAGTTGGTTCCGACTCATAGTGTCCCTGCATAGGTTTTTTGAGACTGTAAATCTTTATGGGAGCAGAAAGCCTCATCTTTCTCCTGCGGAACCGCTGGTAGTTTCAAACTGCTGACCTTGAGGTAAGCAGCTCGACTCGTAACCACTACACTACCAAAGCAGCTGACTCAACAGAATAGGTACACATAAACAGACATGCAAGCTGAACAGATGTGGGAAAGAAAAGAGTTTACATAAGTTTGGAAGAAAATGTTTCCTTATATGTATATATATATGGGGCTCAAATATATATGAGCCCCAGTGGCATTGTAGGATAAGCATTAGATTGTGAACCCACCAGTTGCTCTCCTTGTCCAGAGCAAAGGGTAGGACAATCAGGCTTTCTGCTTCCATAAAGACTTACACCCTCATTGACGCTATTGTTACTATTGCTGCTGTTATTAAGTGCTCTTGAGTCAGTTCCAACTCATAGCGACCCTGTATTGGGTTTCTAAGGAACAGCAAGTTGGGTTTGAGTTTCTGACCTTGGTGTTCAAACTGACCTTTGAGTCCAATGTTTTATCCTACAGGACCATGCCAGAACTCCTAGAAAGGGTCACTATGAGTCAGAACCAATTTGACAACACCTAACAGCAATTTGTATGTGCTATAAGTAGATCCATGAATCCTGGTGTAGTGCTGTAGGATAAGCACTACACTGCCAGCCACAATGTCAGCAGTTCAAACCCACCAGCCACTCCTTGGAAACCCTATACAGGTTGCTATGAGTTGGAACTAACACGATGGTACTTATCAACAAGAAGTATATACAAGGATATTGTAGACCGAGACGAGGAATGTCCAGTTCACAGGTTGTGAAACCATTTAGTCTGGCCCTGTCAAGGTAACTGCAGTTCCAGCCATTATGTTGTTGTTGGTGGTATGCCATGAAGTTGGTTCCAACTCATGGCGACCCTGCATAGGGTTTCCAAGGCTGTAAATCCCTACTGGAGCTGAAAGCCTCAGCAGAAAGCCTCACCTTTCTCCCACAAAACAGTTGGTAGTTATGAACTGCTGACCTTGAAGTTAGCAGCTAGACTCATAACCACTATGCTACCAGAGATCCATAGCCATCACGTTAGGGGTGAGTTAAATAAACATTAGACCAAATACAGCAGGCTTGTTTTTAAGTTGATAATTTTGTATGACCTGTGAAAGATGTTATAAATTTTAGCATAAAAAAGATTCCCACACCTGCTGTAGGGAATTATTGTTGTTGTTGTTAGGTGCCATCGAGTTGATACTGACCCATAGTGACCTTATGCACAACAGAACGAAACACTGCCCCATCCTGGGCCAACCTCACTATTGTTGCCACGCTTGAGTCCATCGATGCTGCCACTTGGCCAATCCATCTCGCTGGGGTTCTTCCTCTTTTCCTCTGACCTTACCAAACATGATATCCTTCTCAAGCAACTGCTCCCTCCTGACAATATGTCCAAAGTATGAGACATGAAGTTTGGCCATCTTGGCCTCTAAGGACCACTCTGGTTGCACTTCTTTCAAAACAGATCTACTGGTTTTTTTGGCAGCCCGTGGCACTTTCAGTATTCTCCTCCAACACCATAACTCAAAGTCATCAATTATTCTACGGACTTTCTTATTCACTGTCCAGCTTTCGCATGCATATGAGGTTATTGAAAATGCCATGGCTTGGGTCAGGCGCACATTAGTCCTCAAGCTGACATTTTGCTCTTCAAAGTCTTGTGCAACAGACTTGCTTAATGCAATATGTCATTTGATCTCATGACTGTTGCTTCCATGCGTGTTGATAGTTGATTCAAGAAGAATGAAGTCCTTGACAACTTCAATCTTTCCTCCGTTGATAAGAATGTTGTTTATTGGTCCAGTGGTGAGGATTTTTGTTTTCTTGACATTGAGATGTAATCCATACTGAAGGCT
>NW_006408700.1:202857-229591 GCF_000296735.1 Chrysochloris asiatica
TTTGAGTAGTCAATAAAGCACAGATAAACATCTTTCTGATATTCTCTGCTTTCAGCCAAGATCCACCGGACATCAGCAATGCTATCCCTCATTCCATGGCCTTTTCTGAATCCGGCTTGAACCTCTGGAAGTTCTCTGTCAATGTATGATTGTAGCCATTTCTGTATTACCTTTGGCAAAACTTTACTCGCAAGAGATATCAAAGAGATTGTCCAATGATTTCCGCATTCAGTTGGGTCACCTTTCTTTGGAATGGGCACAAATATGGATCTCTTACAATCAGTCGGCCTGATAGTTGTCTTCCAAATTTCTTGGCAGAGATGAGTGAGTGCCTCTTGTGCTGTCTCACTTTCTTGAAAGATATCAATTTTTATTGCATCAGTTCCTGGTGCCTTGTTCTTTGCCAATTCCTTCAATGCACCTTGGACTTCCTCCCTAAATAACATTTCATATCTTGATTATAAGCTACCTCTTGAAACAGTAAACATTAACCATTTCCTTTTGGTACAGTGACTCTGTGTATTCCTTCCATCCTCTCTTGATGCTTTCTGCATCATTAAATAATTTGCCCAGAGAATCTTTCAATAACAAAAGTCGAGGCTTGGAATTTTCTTCAGTTCCCCTGGCTTGAGAAATGCTGACCATGTTCTTCCTTTTTGGTTTTCTGACTCCAGATCTTTGCGCATTTTGTTGTAATATTTGGCTTTATCTTCTTGAGCTGATCTTTGAAATTTTCTGTTCAGCTCTGGGACCTCCTCGTTTCTCACATTTGCTTTAGCATCTCTATGCTGGAGAGCAAGTTTCAGAGTCTCTTCTGACATCCTTTTTCACCTTCTCCTTCTTTCATGTCTTCTCAATGACTTTTTGCTTTCTTCATGTATGATGTTCTTGATGTCATCCCACAACTCTTCTGGTCTTCAGTCTTTAGTGTTTAATGTATCAAATCTGTTCTTCAGATGATCTCTAAATTCAGTTGGGATATATTCAAGGTCCTATTTTGGCTCTCATGGACTTGCTTTCATTTTCTTCAGCTTCAGTTTGAATTTGCATATGAGTAATTGATAGTCTGTTCCACAGTCTGCCCCTGGCCTTGTTTTCACTGATTATATGGAGCGTTTCCATTGTCTCTTTCCACAGATGTAGGCAATTTGATGTCTATGTTTTCCATCTGGCAAGGTCCATGTTTATAGTCATCTGTTATGATGTCTAAAGAAGGTATTTGAAATGAACAAATCATTGGTTTTGCAGAATTCTGTCATGCGTTCTCCAGCATAATTTCTATCACCAAGGCCATATTTTCCAACTGCTGATCCTTCCTCTTTCCTCCCAATCTTTGCATTCCAATCACCAGTAATGAACAATACATCTTGATTGCATATTTGGTCAGTTTCAGATTGAAAAAGTTGGTAGAACTCTTCTATTTCATCCTCACTGGCTTTAGTGGTTGGTGAGTATATCTGACAGTGTTTTTCTGCTATTCATAAGGTTTTCTGTGACTAAAAATTCAGAAGTAGTTTGTCACTCTTTCCTCCTAGTCTGTCTTTGTCTGGAAGCTCATCTGAAACCTGTTCACCATGGGTGACCCTGCTGGTTATTTAAAATACTGGTGATATAGCTGTAGAGAATAACTGTGACAAAGTTCTGAAAATTTCTTACCATAATTAAATCCCTTGAAGAAATGACTCTTTGGGCTTTGGGACTTAAGACCACAATCTTGGGTGGCATCTAGGTCAACTGACACAGCACAGTCCACAAAGAAAACATTGTACAATCTTTAGTGAGTAGTAATTGAGGTCTTAAAAGCCTACAAGCATGCATCTAAGATGCAATTATTAATCTCTCCTTGTCCAGAGCAAGGAGTGAAGAAAATCAGACTGGAGGAAACAATCAGTCTGAAGGACTAACACAAGTTGTGTACCCTGGACCAAAAGAACTAGACAGTGCCTGAATTCTACTCCCAACTGCTCTGACCAGGATAACAACAGTAGGTCCTGTTAACCACAAGATCAACAGTTCAAACTGACTAGCTATTTTCTGAGAGAAAGATGGAGACTTTCTGCTCCCTTAAAATTTACACCTCAGAAACCCTATACAGGGTCACGATGAGTCAGAATTGACTGGATGACCGTGGGTGAGTGTGTTGGAACAGTAAGGGAGAAAAAAAAAGGAAAAGAAAAACTAAAAAAAATTAAAAAAAAAAAATCAGACTTAGTGGTCTAATAGAGACAGGTGGATCCGCCAAGATTATGGCCCTTAGATATCCTTCAAACCTGGGACTGAACTCACCCAGGGCTAACTTTCAGCCGAAAAATCCACAGGTCTGTAAAGTGAATGCCACCAGTGAGGAATACATTCCTTGGTACAGTCAAGCTTATGAGACCAAAAGGGCAGCATTTGCCCAAAAACAAAGCTCAGAAGGCAGGAAGGGTCCGGAACAGACAAATGGAGACGGGAACCCACCGAGGAAGAGGGAAGAGAACTCTGACATTGAGGCGATTGCAATCAATGTTACAACAAAATGTGTATCAATTGTTGAATGGAAAATAAATTTGCTCTGCAAACTTTCATCCAAAATACAAAAAGAAAAGTAAGAGAGAAAGGACCCCGGCTCACATCACACAAGCCATTAAGAAACCGGAATAAGGACAATAGGTTCCTTACATCCCTGGTCAGGATATGAACTGGGCCAGGTCCTAGACAGTGAATGTGTTAGGGCTCAGCACTCAGCAGGTAGTCATTCCATGGCTGAGACTTAGGACAGTGAAAAAATAGAAAGCAAAATCAGCAAAGGGAAAAGTCACCTGGGGAGCGTCTGGTGTAGACCGGGTGCAAGTTTCCCTGAGTGTTTTTTCCAATGGGATGGCACAGGACATTCATTCCTCCAGCAATAAGTTGTGACAACATATGTGAAGTGCTTTCTGCCAGGGACGCTCATAAGAGACTCAGAGCTAAAGGTTTCTATCAGTCTAACATGTGCCCGAATTCCAGACTCTCAGAAGGAAAACACAAACACTTTAGACACAGTGAGCTGCTCTGATCCTTTGGGGAGAGGTGGATGTCAGTACAGGGAGCTGTTTGAAAGTCAAGTTCCCAGACACCAGAATAGGACCAACCTTATACTCAAGTGTGCCTCAGGACAAGCTAACTTGTTTCTGCAGAGTAGCATGAAGCTCTCAATCACCTTGACTGAAGTTTTCCTCTATGACACAAGAAGTTCATTGGCCCTATAACATTCAACAATGCTACATTTCTCATTTCTTATCATTTAGATTTCTTCCCACTTCTCTACTCTCACCTGCTCAGTATATCTGCTAAAGTTTGCACTCATCATAATTCATTTATCTGAAAAAAATCCCCTCTGAATTGTTAATAATACATGGTCAGGCATTTTGAGTCGAAAAACTCCAAGTGGGATGAAGGCATTGTGCCTGCAGGTGACCCTGCTATGACTCTACCCACTCATCTCCTCCACCCACTCACAGACACCATATATGACCTACCATGAGTTCTAAAATGTTTAGATAAATTCCTGAGTAGCCAATAAAATAAAACACATGAAGTTCATCATTCGAACTATACATATATACATCTGTTATATGCAAAGCATTGTGTTAAAAGCAATGCATGTATATGAAATGGAATTCAGACATATATCTTACACTGAAAGAGTATAAGAGGGAACTTCAAAAATTTGAGTTCATGGACAAATTTCATACCATTTTTCCATGAACATTTTGAGGCCCTCTCATATAGTCTTCTTATAGGGAAGTGAAGATACATCGCTATGTAATTTTCAGATAAATAAGAAGTGATTAACTATATAAATAAAATATAGGATTGGAGTCTGGGGATACAATTATGAATGTAGTAGACCAAGTCTACCTTCATTAACAGAGAAGGATTCACAATGCAGGCGCGTTGAAGAGGGGTCTGATCATCTGATCAATCAATATCATGCTATCTCATAACATAAACACAAGAGGTCAGCAATAGGGAAAACAGTTGCCATGGTTACAAAATTACTGCCAAAGAAACCATTTGAAGCAGTCTGATCCCCTGTGAAGATTTATATTATTCCCAGAACACCAAATACCACATTTGAAGTCTCAGAAAATCCCTGTTCTACAAGATTCTTTAAGTTCCTTTAGTGATTTGGCAGCATGGAATTTTCCCATCTGGTAGAAAAAGATGGACAAATTCAATATTGCACTGCTAAGTTAAAATCTTTTACCGGCTGTTATAGTCATTAGCCTATTTTTAGGAATGTCTAAAAAAATTTTTCCCGTGTCCACTAATAATTTATTCTAGATCATTTAAACAACAGTGCTAGAATCAACAGTATAATCTGAAGTGTGAGAAATTACAATAAGAAAGTATGCATCTTTTCATTGTCTTCACTTGAGAGATTTAATCCCGAAGGTTCTTTCTTTTTCCAGGTGTAAGCATGTTGCAATGCTTTCACAGAAGCTAGCTAATTTCCTAACTAATGGATTTACACTCACCTCTATCCCCATTGGTTATGAATTGGGCTGCTAACCTCAAGGTCGACAGTTCGAAACTACCAGTTGTTCCGTGAGAGAAAGATGAGGCTTTCTGCTCCCGTAAAGATTTACAGCCTCGGAAACCCTGTACAGGGTCGCTAGGAGTCAGAATCGACTCCACGGTACTTAGGTACTTAACAACTATGCCCATTTTTCCATTTCCGCCCACTTCTCTTAACTACCTGATCCATAATAATGGGACCTGAGACTCTTAACGGGCAGGTTCTCATTGGAACTTTCAGAACATAAAGTAGTCTTTCAGTAAGATTTTCAAGTTCACTTTAAGGGCCAATTCATTCTCTAATCAAAAGACTGTCATTTCGCTCCTAAAGCAGCAGCAGATTTACTGGCTCTGTCCCCAGAGTCTGGCGGAACTCAGATACCAGAGCACTTAGGTGATGCATCTTTCTGGGCTGCCCTTCAACTTTGTCCTAAACTGACCATACCCAACTCCCACCTGTTTAGTAGAGGATTCGACTGTGTTCATTTCCTCAAATGTCTGGAATAAAAGTTCATTTCTTTAATTTTCTCAGTACAGCTGCTGTTATTATAAGTACTGTGGAATCTATTCAACCCATATAAATCCAGTAGAGGGTTTCTAAGGAAAGTCTGGCAGATTAGAACTGCAAACCTTGTGGTTAGCAGTCCAGTGCTTACCCTACTTTATATGCACTCTATGTTCACTATTTTGATTTTCCCCAGAAATCTATTTGTATTAGCAAGAAAACAGACAAAGACAAACGACATCCTTAAATAAGTTGAAGAGATTATTCTAGTCGATGAAACAAAATACTTCCAAGTCAGAGCTGAATAGTAAATACTGTCTGCATCTGTCCAAGCATGCATCCATACTTAACCCTCTTTCTAGTCTGCCTTTTATTTATGGATACGTTCCATTAAATGACTGACCTACTCTGCACTCCACAGTATTTTGTAAATTTTCAGGCTTGGGTCTTGTTTTTAATGAGGCTCTGTAGTTTGAATTCATCAGTTACAACACATTAGATGAATTTTGCTCTAAAACTCATCATTTCTCCTTCTCGTTACATTTTTATTTAGAGAGCTAGTTTTTGACTTTTATTTCTAAAAGCAGAAATCCCAACAGATGCTTTTCCTATTATTTTCATTTAAAATACAGCCCAAAGGTCTTATTTCAGTCTTATTCTCCAGTGGAATAACCCTCTAAATTCCAGATGGAAATTGCATTGTTTTTCTTAAAATGAAATACATAATTAAGCAAGAAAAATCCACCCTGGGATGACACATGGATGTTTAAAACACTAAATAGGTAGAAATGTCTATTTTACCTTTGATAAGTTAAAGTAGTGAAAAGCCATACAGTTAATGCTTAAAAGTTTTCTACATTCAAACTTGAAAAGTGGCTTAGATTTTTAATTAAATGGATGCTAGCTGTTAAACTTTGTCAATTGGTTGGATGCCTTTATATAATTCAATTTCCAGTTTCCTATTAGGTTTAGAAATGTTTTCCAGTTCTCGATACTTTCCCTCATAAAAATTCCAGAAGAATTTTCCAGACTGTGAAGTTGGATATGCCTGGAAATTAAGTAACGTGAGAAGTTGGATTATCTGGAAGAGTTATAAAGACAATGATAAGGAATATCAGTCACTTGACATACAAACTTAAAAAGATCAATGTAGGTAATTTCCTAGAAGGTATTACTATGTCTTGGGTCAAAAATCTACTATAATATATTTAATACATGTCAATTCAAAAGCTATTAGGCCAGTCAGGCCAGCCGCATAGAACAAAGCAGGCTTTCACTGCACAGAGCAGGGACGGGGAGAGAGGTTTCTCATAACTACAACACGAATGGGATACTCTGGAGCTGTGCAAGGTAATAGTCCTAGACTCAGCCCTCAACAAGATGTTCATTTTTAAGAATGATAAAAATCTAGAGCAGAAATGTTAAGGATAGTACTGTACTTTATCGAGGTGTTTGTCTGTACATCAATAGAGTAATTCTTGAAATGTTTTATTAGGATGAGAAGATAAGAATGTTGGATCAATGAAACTGTTTTACATTTTTTATTTCATAAAATTTGAAGTATCATGGTCTCTCATGTTACTCAAAAATAAATTCTTGAACTTGAATATTAACTAAAATGTTATCAGCAAAGTCACATTTTAAATGTGACAAGTTTTAAACAAGAATTCAAGACCTGGTTCACTTGAGGCCACCTAAAGAAAATAGGACGAAAATTCACAGCAAATTAGTAAAAGGTAACATCACGGGATTTTAAGGTTTCATAGTATTTCATATTTTATTTATCTCGACTATGGGATCATTAGCTTCTAAAGAAGAGAGATGAGGTCTCGTTTACTTTGAACCCCTAGCATCTGCTAGGGTTGTTAGGTACCATCAGGCTGGTTCTGACTCATGGTGACCCTTTGCACAACAGAATGAAACACTGCTCGGTTCTGCAGCATCCTCACAACTATTGTTATGTTTAAGCACATTGTTGCAGTCACTGTATCAATCCACATCATTAGGGTCTTCTTTTTCGTTGATGCTCTACTTTGCCATGCATGATGTCCTTTACCTGGGACTGGTCCCTCCTGATTTCCATCAGCAAATGAAAGTTCCAAATCTTTGCTCCATCCGTATCATGAAGGTCATTGCTACTTTGAGGAGGCAGCTCTTCCCCAATTGTATTTTGATCGCTTTCCAACCTAAGGGGCTCATCTTCTGGCAGTACATCAGACAACATTCTGCTGCTATTGATAAAGTATTCAGTGGTTAACCATTTAGAAGTCGTCTGCCTAACCTTCTTCCTAACCTCCCTTAGTCTGGAAACTGCTGAAAGCTGTCCACCATGGGTGATCCTGCTGACATTGAAAGTAAATGTGGCATAGTTGCTAGCATCACAGCAGCACACAAGCCACCACAATATGACAAACTGATAGATGAATCATGGCCAAGTATCTAGTATCTTGCCCTTGCCAAAAAGTAGATGCTTAAAAGATAGTTGATGAATGAACAGCATGAAAACAGACCAAAGTCATCTCATTATCATATTAATAATGATAATCTTGAAATATTTTAAATGTTTGTTTAGATATGGACTTCAGTTCTATATTGTAGTAGGTTAATAAAGCATATGACAAGGAAACAAGGCAGCAAAAGGGGAAGATAGAAAGAAGGGATGGGAAAAGACAGAGGGAGACAGACAAGGCACAGCTGAGGAGACAGTGGAAAAGAAAGAAGGATGAGGGGCAGAGAAAGAACCAGATTGGAAGTATAGAAAATGGTAGAGAGATAAGAAAGGATAGGAGGAAAATAAGGGAGCAACTCAATAGATAAGAGTGTGCTTGAATATAGTTTTATAAATTTAATTCTACAGTTTGCTATTCACTTAGGCCATGAATTTCAGCATTTCAACTGCTCATGACTCATCTTTGAAAATGAATTTGCTGGTAAATTACTGCTCACGGTTTTTTTTTTTATTATTCTTTTAAGCTTTCAAAGACTTGTGTCTAAAGTAGTCTATCAGAGGAAAATTGTTCCCAGTCAAAATGGCAGTGACCAGAACAAAACACCCCTCTGGTACAAGTCATTTGGGTTAGGACGAGATTCTATCCTCAGTTCTGCCCTGACAATGTCTACTCCTCTAAGTGCAAGGGAACCTTTCGATAACATGAATAGCATCTTTATGATGCAAATAAGTACTATGCTTTTATAAGTGCTGTCCAGTCAGTTGCAACTTATAGAGACCCTGTTTAGGGTTTCCAAGGATTTTTATCTATATAGGAGTGGCAAATCTCATATTTCTCCCATGGAGTAGCTGGTGGGCTTGAACTACAGACATTATTATCATTCGCAGTTCAGTGATTGTTATTCATACGGAAATCTTGCTTATAGTGTCTAACACAATACTAAAGGAACTCTGATGGCACTGTAGTATAAGCACTGGACAGTTAACCACAAGATCAGAGTTCAAGTCTACCAGCTGCTCTGCAGGAGAACGATGAGGCTTTCTCTTCCCATGAAGATTTACATCTCCCAGTGATTCCGTCTGCTTGTGCATGGATTTCACATAAGTTAGGAGTCAGATTTCAATAAACCAATACAGAACTGGAAGCCCTCACTTGTCTATTCCAAGAAATTTAGAAGACAGCTAACTGGCCAACCGACTAGAAGAGATCCATATTTGGGCCCATTCCAAAGATAGATAACTCCACAGAATGTGAAAATCAAACAAAATAATTAGTATCACATGTAAGTAAAATTTTACTGAAGATAATTCAAAAATGGTTGCAGCAGTACATGGACAGGGAGCTGCCAGAAATTAAAGCAACATTCAGTAGAGAACGTGGAACAAGGAATATAATTTCTGACATCAGATGGATCTTGACAGAAAGCAGAGAATATCAGAGAGATGTTTACTTTTGCTTTATTTACTATGCAAAGGCATTTGACTGTGTGGATAATAACAAATTATGGATAACCGTGATAAGAATAGGAATTCCAGAACACCTAATTGTGCTCATGAGGAACCTGTACATAGACCAAGAGGCAGCCATTGGAACAGAACAAGGGGATACTGAATCGTTTAAAATCAGGAAAGGTGTGCTTCAGAGTTGATTCATTTAATCAATTCTATAATTTATTTAATCTGTAGACTGAGGAAATAATCTGAGAGCTGGAATATAAGAAAAAGAAGATAGCATCAGGATTGGAGGAAGACTCATTAACAACCTGGAAAATATAGATGATACAACCTTGCTTGCTGGAAGCAAAGAGGATTTAAATTACTTGCTAATGAAGATCAAAGACTACAGCCTTCAGTATGGATTGCACCTCAATATAAAGAAAACAAAAATCTTCACAATTGGGCCAATAAATAAACATCATGATATATGGAGAAAAGATTGAAATTGTCAAAGGCTTCATTTCGCTTAGATCCACAATCAATATTTATGGAAGCAGCAGTCAAGAAATCAAACGATGTACTACATTAGGCAAACCTGTTGCAAAAAACTTCTTTAAGGTGTTCAACAACAAAGATATCACTTTGAGGACTAAGGTCCACCTGACCCAAACCACGGTATTTTAAATGTGTTATATGTGTGTAAAAGTTGAACAATGAATAAGGAAGACTGTAGAACAATCGATGCATTTGATTTATGGTGTTGGAGAAGAATATTGAACATAGCATTGTGTTGGAAGACAGCACTGGTGCCATCTAATGGTGAAGGTTGAGATGGCCCTCATGCTCTTATGATTGGCCTGAAGACAAGTTTCACCTGGTTAAGGTGATGTCAGTGATCAAGACTTATTGTTAATTGTAACTAGGACAATCCTGGGAAAAGGGAACTTAAATTGAGCTAAAACCCTGTGATTCTGTGTTGCTATAGCAATGTTTATACCTATGTAATCATATCCCGGTTAGTATCCTGGTTGGTATCCTTATTCTTTGTTACTATAGAAAACCTTGTAACTAGGCAAAATAACTATGACCTAATGCTAAAAGTACTATATAAGCCATATTGCTACAATAAACTTTATCACTGGCCATCAGCCTGTTGATCCTTATCTGATTCATTAATCCTCGCCTCTCCTTCGAGTAACCCACACAGTGGTCTGAGCCAGTCTCAGACCCCGATAGCATTGACTGCCAGAAGAATAAATAAATCTGTATTGAAAGAAGTACAGCCAGTATGCTCCTTAAAAGTGAGGATTATGAGATTTCACGTCTCATTCTGTGGACATGTTATCAGCAGGGGCATTCCCTGAAGAAGGACATCAGGCTAGGTAAAGTGGATGGTCATTAAAAAAGAAGATTCTAACAAAATGGATTGATCCTGAGCCCATGGACAGGGACATAGCCAAAGAGGACTAAAGCAGAGAGTGAAGCGTCCAGCTGATCTGAAGTGAGGGGAGATGTACAAGAACATCCATACTTGCAGATACTACCCACTAGACCTGCCTTCAATGGCAGGATGATCAGAACTCTACTAGAGGAAGAAAGAAGAGGAAAAAAGTGTAATCTGCTACAATTTGATGAATTTGACCTGTACTTATGGATGTAGTAGCTTAAAAGAGGGAACGAATCTTTACACCAAGGATCATTCCCACCCCCCTCTGTACACAGGGTTGACAGGGATGGGCAACTTAGACATTGGCTACCCAAAATAGGAAGGCAACAAAGCCACGAAGTGACTGGCTTACAAGTTCTCAAGAGGGAGCTTAGTTTCAGAGGATGTGGGGGAAGGTAGAATCTCCACTGAGTTGTTTCCAACTTGTCTAGATGGGGCTGGTGAAAGGAGATGGGGATAAGACTCTTGTGGTTCAATAGTGAATAATTGATATCAGGACTGATTGTGAATGTTTCAAATGTAAAGGTAGACATTTTGTAGCAAAAGGAGGGGGGTGGTTGATCTTGGGGACTGTCAAGAGGAGCAGAGTGCAGGACCCTATCCAGAAAAGCAGTTATGCCACAGATGGAGGCAGAGACGATGATATGGAAAGATGGAGCAGCTGGGGACTCTTGACTCAAGGAGGGAGAGGAGCTGTGTGCTGGCGGCCAGGGGCAGGCTTGCAGGATATGCCCTTTTGTTGTTTGAATGGTTATATATATTTCTGAGTGCTTCGGTGTACATCCATAAAAGAAAACAGAGGGAATGGAAGCAAATGTTGTTGAATGATGACGCATGGAGGGGATTGTAATCATTGCAATGAAATGAAATATGATAGGATGAGTGTAAAGCTGATATTCTCCCATGTAAACTACCACTCAATTCACAATAAAAACTTTAAACAAAAATGTAACAACTGATACCACAGTTGCTATCGATAAAGCTTCCAGGCAACTGTGGTTATCAGTCATTACTTTTTTTTTCCCAACTTTTTCTTGTAATGTCATGACTTTTCTCTGTTTCTTGGGAGTACTTCCAGCATCACTAGTGATACTTTGTATGTGTCCCATGGTGTTATTCAAGGTTTATTGTATTGCACTAAACACTATGAAAAATGCAGGAGACAAATGAGAGATCATTACTTACTATCATTTACTAGGAAATAACCTACTCACAAGGAGACAATTAGTATCATTTTTTTTTTTTTTGAGTCCTGGGATAAGAGGACCTGTGCAGTTCAAAGCTGTGTTGTTCAAGGAAGGTACACTATAGACCATCACCTAAGTGATTATTAAAAAAAACTAAAACTGGATTGACATAGTGGCACCACCAGTGAACAAAATGTAACAACTGTGAGGATGGTGCAATACAGGGCAGTATTTCATTCTGTTGTATATAGGATCGCTCTGAGTTGGAACACACTCAATGGTACCTAACAACAACAACAACAAGGGTTGGCTTGACAGCACTAACAACAACACAATAGTTGGCACATAGTATGTGGTTCAAATGTTAAAATTCAGCTCTTTAAATGCTTTCAAGTAGAGAATAGTGATAAACTATCTCATGGAAAGGACATTTTTAACTTTGGTATCCTGATGCTAAGTTTATATCTGTAATATATCAACTCCATGGTTTTCCAACCTCAGAAACCTTATACAAGTTTGCAAAGCGTCAGAACCGGCTCGATGACACTTAACAACAACAACAATGCTAACATTTGTAGTCATCCTTTTTACTCTGAGATTGACCTAATTTACATCTGATTTTATTATCCTCAATTAAAGGTCAGCTCTCTCAACCTTATCAACTGTCAACAGACATAATTCTAGTTAAGGACCTTGATAAATGCTGGTGGACCCACTTTTCTCTCAGAATGGGACATGTAGTGGTGGCTGCTTCCATTTTCATTGGACGTAGTTTTCTTTGGAAAGATCTGAAGTAGCAAAAACTTCAAGTAAATAGATATATGTTGTTGATGTTAAGTGCTGTTGGATTGATTCCAACTCATAGCGATCCTGTATAAGGTTTTCGAGGAGAAGCTGGTGAGTTTGAACTGCCCATCCTGCAGTTCAAACCAACCTTTCAGTACAACTCTTGTCCTATAGTGTTATACCAGGACTCCAGAGATATATAAGCAACCCTATTTCCAAACCTCTAATAATGTCAGAAATAAAAAATTATCCGCATAAGCTCTTAAGGGGTTTGGCTATCCAAAATGGGAAGGGGGAGCTACAAAGGCACAAAGTAACTGGCTTACAAGCTTTCAAGACAGAGCCTAGTTTCAGAGGGTACGTGGGACAGTACAGTCTCCACTGAGTGGTTTCCAACCTGTCTTGGTGGGGCTGGTGAAAGGCGATGGAGATAAGACTCTTGTGGCACAAAAGTGAATAATTGCTATCAGGACTGAATTTGAGTGTTGCAAATGTAAAGGTAGATGTTTTGTAACAAAAGGAGGGAAGTAGCTATCTTGCAGTCCAGGAGCGGAGTAATCTGGGGCCATCAAGGGAGAAGATCGGAGTGCAGGACCCTATCTAGAGAAGCAGTGACGCCAGAGATGGAAGCAGACACAATGACGTGGAGAGATGGAGTGGCTAGAGACTCAAGACCCAGAGAGAAAGAGGGTCTGTGTGTTGACAGCCAGGGGGCAGGCTTACAGGGGTATACCCTTTGGCTATTTGATGATGTATGGAGGGAATTGTAATCATTGCAATGAAACGAAATAAGAACAGATGAATGTGAAGCTAATGTTCTCCCATGTAAACCATCAAATAATTCACAATAAAAACTTAATAAACAAATGTTTACAAGAACTAAAAAGAAAAAGAAAAAAAGGCTCTTAAGGGGCAGGGCATTCTTCAGAAGGAAATGAGTTTAAGTGACACTGAACCAAAAGTAGTAATCTCTAGAAAAAAGGATTCTGCATTTCTCCCTTCTTCCTTCTTTCTCTTTTCTCTGTCCTTCCTTTTTTCTTCCTTTCTAATTTTTTTTAGAAAATGACTAAACACCAAGTAAAAGCATACAAGCAGCATTATAGATATAGATAAACTTCATCTTGTACAACAGAATGGTTCCAGATAATTTGTGTCAAATTTGGTTCTTGCAACAAATCAATCATGTTCCCCATTGATATAGCATTTTGGAGATGTTTAAATTTCATTTCTGATTGATCATCAATTTTTGCTTTAGGCTTTTTGTCCCTCATAAAACTAGACTTGAAACACACACATACACATTAAAAAAAAGGCCTAAATTTCTTAAATCTTTGGAGATGTCATTAATTAAATAAGCTCGCTAGTGATTTCCCATTTAATGCAAATATGTTTCCATAAAGCTTAGCATGAGAAGTCACCCTTAATATAATTAAGTTGGAGTTGTTGTTAAGTGCCATCAAGTAAAGTCAGACTCATAGTAATCCAAAAATACTGTGATGTAGTTTATACTTCAAGATCTTCTCATAACATGCCTTCCTCTAGCATCAATATGGAGTTCTGGTATGACGCTATAAGATAAGTAGCATGAGGGGATGCCGTGGAAGTTTCCTTTACTCTTGAGAAGTTGTTTTTGTTGTTAAGTACAATCGTGTCAGTTCTGACTCATAGCAACCTGCATAGGGTTTCCAAGAAGTGGCTTGTGGGTTTGAGCTAATAAAGCATTACTATGGCTTTACCAGCCGCTAGATGGGAGAAAGATGAGGCTTTCGGCTCCCCTAAAGATTTATAGTCTCAGAAATCCTGTACAGGGTTGCTTTGGGTCAGGACCAACTCCACGGCACTTAACAACAACAACATGGCTTTGCTAGGAATCCTGGTGTGGCACTGCAGAATAAAGCATTGGACCGCAAGTTGGTTTGAACTCAAAGTCAGTGGTTCAAAACCACCAGGCCCTCTTCAGAA
This sequence comes from Chrysochloris asiatica, assembly GCF_000296735.1. Lineage (NCBI taxonomy): Eukaryota > Metazoa > Chordata > Mammalia > Afrosoricida > Chrysochloridae > Chrysochloris > Chrysochloris asiatica. Next base: position 217,173 of record NW_006408700.1, read on the forward strand.
ACTCAATACAAGGTCGCTTTAAGTCAGAACAGACTCAACAACATGGCTTTACTAGCATAATATAATCCTTGGACAATACCTAAAATCTACTTCCTACCTTCACCTTTATTGGCCTGGATCCTAGAGTCTGCCCCCAGGCCACTGTGAAACATGTTGTGTGCCTTTGGGTAAAAACAACTCTTCCTTTACAAAATGGTGAGTGTGCCAAATAGAGATTCTCTATTGCATGTGAGGGTGGTTTGTGATACATATTGATACCTCCAGTATTTTTTCAGAGTAATGTTTATATAAATTAATCAATTAAGCTCATATTTTTATCATTATAGATTCCTATCCAGAACAATAAGTCTACCTGACCAGTGAAACAAAAAAATTAAAGAGACTTAGGGAAAGTCCCCAAAGACCAAAGTTCAAAAGAGTTGTGCAATGACATCAAGAACATCCTACAGGAAGAAAGCAAAAGGTCACTAAGAAAACAAGAAAGAAGGAAAAGACCAGATGTCAGAAGAGACTCTGAAACTTAGAAATGAGGCAGTAAAAGAGCTGAATAGAAAATATAAAAGGTCAGCTCAAGAAGACAAATTCAAATATTATAATGAAATGTGCAAAGACCTGTGGTTAGAAAACCAAAAGGGAAGAACATGCTCAACATTCTTCAAGTTGAGGGAACTGGAGAAAAAAATTCAAGACTAAACTAACAATATTGAAGGATTCTATGGGCAAATTATTGAATGATACAGAAAGCATTAAAAAAAAAAAAAAGATGGGAGGAATACATAGAGTCAGTGTAACAAAAAGAAATGGTCAAGATTCAACTATTTCAAGAGGTAGCATATGATCAAGACCCAATAATATTGAAGGAAGAAGAAGTCCAAGGTGTATTGAAAGCATTGGCAAAGAACAAGGCACTGAGTATGGATGGAATACAAACTGAAATCTTTCAACAAACTGATGAGACACTGGAGGCACTTGTTCATCTATGCCAAGAAATTAGAAAGACAGCTTCCTGGCCAACTGATTGGAAAAGATCCATATTTGTGCTCATTCCAAAAAGAAGTGAGCCAATGGAATACGGAAGTTATCAGATAATATCATTAATATCACATGCAAGTAAAATTCTGCTAAAAATAATACAAACACAGGTGCAACAGGACATTTACAGAAAACTGCCAGAGGTTCAAGTCAGATTTAGAAGAGAATGTGGAAGGAGGGAAAACATTGCTGATATCAGATGAATATTGACTGGAAGCAAAGAATACCAGAAAGATGTTTATCTGTGCTTTATTGGCTATGCAAAGGCTTTGGATTGTGTGGATCATGATAAGTGATGGACAACACTGCAGAGAATGAGTATTCTGAAACACTTAATTGTGCTCATGAGGAACCTGTACATAGACCAACAAGCAATTGTTTGACTAGAAAAAGGAAAAACTGAAAGGTTTAAAATTAGGATAGGTGTGTGCCAGGGTTGCATTCTTTCACCATACTTATTTAGTCTGTATGCTGAGCACATACTCTGAGAAGCTGGATTATATGAAGAAAAATGTAGCATTAGGATTGGAGGAAGACTCATCATTAACCTATGATGTGCAAATGATACAACCTTGCTTGCTGAAAGGGAAGAGAACTTAAAATATTTACTGATGAAGATCAAAGACCACAGCCTTCAGTATGTGTAAATTACTTCAATGTAAAGAAAACAAAAATACTCACCACTGGACCAATAATTGTTATACATCAAAATGGAGGTGGGAAAAGATAAATGGAGAAAAGATTGCAGTTGTCAATGACTTCATTTTGTTCTGATCAACCATCAATACTTGTGGAAGCAGCAGTCAAGAAAACAAACAACTTATTTGCATTGAGCAAATCTGTTGCACAAGTGTTTAAAGGCAAAGTTGTCAGTTTGAGGACTAAGGTGTGCCTGACCCAAGCCATGGTATTTTCAATAACCTCATATGCAAGCAAAAGTTGGACAGTGAGAAAGGAAGACCGTAGGAAGCAGTCCAAGGTATATTGAAGGCATTGGCAAAGAACAAGAACAAAAAGAGCAAACCAATCTGTGTTGGAAGAAGTACGGCCCAAATGCTCATTGGAGGCCAGGATGGCCCGCTCTGTCTCTTGTACTCAGACATGTTGTCAGGTGGGATTATTCCCTTAGAAGGGCATCATGCTTGGTAATTTGAAATGTCAGAGAAAAACATGGAAGACCCCCAACACGACTGACTGGCACAGAAGCAATAGTAATGGGTTCAGGTGTAGCAAAGCTTGTGAGGTTGGTGCAGGACTGGGCAGTGTTTTGTTCTGTTGTGCATAGGGTCTCTGTGGGTCAGTACAACAACAACAACAAGGGAAAGAAGGGCAGGAAATAAGTTTTATAACTTATTAAAATATGAAAATAATCATATCATTAAAAAGAAAAAATAAGATCTGTGGACAGAAAAGTCATAATAGGACCTTTATATGACATAGAAATTTGTTGTTGTTAGGTTCCATCAAGTCAGTACTGACTCATAGCAACCCTATGCACAACACAACAAAACACTGCCGTGTCCTGGGCCAACCTCACAATTGTTGCCATGCTTGAGCCTATTGATGCTGCCACTTTGCCGGTCCATCTCGTTGGGGGTCTTCATCTTTTTCTCTGACCCTCTACCTTACCAAACATGATATCCTTCTCCAGTGACTGGTCCCTCCTGATAATATGCCCGAAGCATAAGAGATGAAGTTTGGCCATCCTGGCCTCCAAGGAGCACTCTGGCTTCATTTCTTCCAAAAGGGATCTATTGGTTCTTTTAGCAGCACTTTCAATATTCTCCTCCAACACCATAACTCAAAAGCATCAATTCTTCTATGGTCTTCCTTATTCACTGTCCAGCTTTCACATGCATATGAGGTTATTAAAAATATCATGGCTTGGGTCCGGTGCACCTTAGTCTTCAAGCTGACATCTCTGCTCTTCAACACTTTAAAAAGGTCTTATACAGCAGATTTGAAATAGCCAATTGCAAAAATATATTCATATATAGTAGCATATGCTGTTTTACCACTGTTTCTTAATGAATCCTTCCTCCATGGTTTTGATAATCCTTCCATTCTGTTCAGCCAAAGATGAGACTAAGACCTAAGACACTAGTCACTTTAAGTCAACTTAAATGGTTATGATTAAATTGGCAAAGTTATCTTAACACATCAACCCTCTGAAAATGTGATAGAAACATTCCCAAATGTGTTCACTGACTAAATATATATAGTCCACGTTGTCCTTGAGGTGTACATACCATAATAAATACAAACCTACCTCTGAAAACCTAACACAAAATCCCAATTTACTCAGACTTCATTTTAGTCTGTTACTTAGCTTTCTTTCTGTAACATAAAATGATGCGGCTAAAGTCATACAGACAACCCTAGGAAAAGACTCTCAGTTGTCACAAATATCCTATCTGCTGTGTTCCTTTAATATGAAAGAAGAACTCTACTTTGGTTGTCATGACCACTGGAATACTGGAATTGGAAGAGTCATGTAAAAATTAAAATTCATGAGTCAGTAAATTCACACTCCATTAGCCATGCCATCTATAGATCTCTTTCAAACCTAAAACTCCTCTCTCCTCACTCTCATCTGACGACCTTGCTTCCTGTTTCACTGAGAAAATAGAAGCAATCAAAACTGAACTTGCGTATGTTTCCAGGATTCCACCTCCCTAACTGCACCCAGGCCACAACAGTCTGCCTCCCTACAAGACTGGGGACGAACTGCCCATTCTCTGAGATGCAGCCCCCTCAGGCTTATACAAGGATTTTGTTCCTACAACTCTCCTTTTTTCCCTCTCAATCATTCATTTTTCACTACTCTTCATTATCATTTGCATTAACATGAAAACATACTGAAATATCTCCATCTTGGAAATTACCTTCCTCTACTCTATACATGGATTTCTCTGCTCTCTTTTGTAGTAATAGGATATATATTATGGTAAAATTTCCATATTTTACATACATAATGAATTATGACTACAAATTGCTTCATTTATATGGTAAAATATTCCCTTTCCTACCATCATTCTCATAAATATAACTGAAGTCTGAAAAGCATGATCTCTCCTTTCCAATCTCCCTTTCACTCACCAGTGGTCCAGACTTCTGGGCCATAATTTAAAGAACAATGTTGTTGCTAATACACAAATCAACATAGTACAATTGAACTGCTTCCTTTCCTGTTTACAACTGTGCTGATTCCACAAAAGCTTCAGTGGCTTAAACTGATTTCTCCATGTGCTCTATTAGTATGTTTTAAATGGCTCCTGAAAAAAAGAAAGAATTAAAGGAATATGTTTGCATTTAGTCCATGTTACCATTAGTATTCTAATGGCTATGACTATTTTTATTCAAAAATAAGATTTTCAATAGCCTTGTATTTTAATAAGGAAAAGAGGATATCTATCAATTAATTTGACCATATAAAACCTGAACAGTGTTATTTAAAATGGAAAAGGAATTCCTAAAGGAATCCTACACACCTAACAAATTAAAAGAACTCAACAAGAGGAATATCTACTCATAGAATTAAAACAAAAAATACACATTGCTGCCAACTTGATACCAACCCATAGTGTCCCTATAGGATAGAGTTGAACTGTCCCATAAGCTTTCCAAGGCTGCAGTCTTTAAGGGAGAGCTCTGGTGTGGTGCTGCTGTGGCAGCACTTTTAGATTCGTGGTCGAAGAAACCGAGGTCACTCAAAGAGGTGAAGCAGAATTTCAGATTTTATTAAGCCGGCTGACTCAGAGGAACTAATTTCTCCAGATTCTGAGCCCAAATGAAGGGCAATATGGGCCTATATGGGGTCAGAGTCAGGGAGGAGCCAGGCTGCATACCTGTTTGAGAGCAGGGGGAAAACCAGAGGGATTGGTCCCATTTGGTGACCTGATTAGCATTTTAGCTTGCCTCCTGGGTGGGAGAGGGCAGTGAATGACTTTTACCCTTTCCTGTTCACTGTAGGATAAGCACTGGACTGCTAACTTAAAGGTTGGTGGTTGAAACCCACCAATTGCTCCTCAGAAACCCAATAAAGGGTCACAATGAGTCAGAATCAACTCAACAGCCCTTAACAACAACTTTGAAGGGAGTTCTACTGTAGTGCTGTAGAATTAGCAATCCAAACCCATGAGCCACTCTTTGGAAATCCTAAACATCACTGATATGAGTCAGAACCAACTCCAGGGCACTTAACAACAATACAACAGCCCTTAAGGAAGTAGATTGTCATATCTTTCTCCTATGGAGTGGGTGATGAGTTTGAACTGCACACCATGTGATTAGCACCCAAGGCTTAACCCACAGCACCACCAGAGCTCCTGACTATAGAGTTCCAAAATCTATTGTCATGGAGTCGAGTCTTAGTACCAGTGGCCCTACAGGACCAAGTAGAATGCCCCATAATGTTTCTAAGGCTATGGCTTTATAGAAGCAGACTGCTAGATCTTTCTCCCACAGAGTGGCTGTGGGGTCAAACGGAAGATCCTTTGGGTCAGTAGTCAAGTGCTTTAACCACTGTGATACCAGAGGTTCATAATACAAACTAAATGTGAAAAATAAAGAATAAGCCTAACATTTATCAGGCCAAGTATTACATTAGACACTTTGGGTATTTTATTTTGCTTTCATTTTATTACTGACAAATTCCACATATCTACTTTCACTCTTTTCCTAAATGCTTCTAAAACAAGAATAAAGAAAATGTTCTTTAAAAATACAATAATAAGAGCAGTAGAAAAGATAACAAGAAAAAAATCATGGACACTAGAAAGCAATTCCACCGTTCATTTTTCAGTTTGTTCTACTGTGGTGCTTGGTGTGTTCCTGTGATGCTGGAAACTATACCACCAGTATTTTTAATACTAGCAGAGTAACCTATGGTGAACAGGTATTAGCAGAGCTTTCAGACTAAGACAGACTAGGAAGAACCTGGTGATCTACTTCTGAAAAAAATTGACAAGTAAAAGCCATATGGATAGCAGCCGAACTGTAAGCATTGGTGAAAAACAAGGCTGCAGGAATTCATTTTGCTTGGATCCACAATCAACACTCATGTAAGTAGCAGTTAAGAAATCAAACAATGAATTGTACTAGGCAAATCTGCTGCACTAGACCTCTTTAAAGTGTTCAAAAATATAGAAGTTTGAGGAGTAAAGTGCACCTGGCCCAAGCCATGGTATTTTCAATTACATGCATGTGAAAGTTGGACAATCAATAAGAAATATGGCAGAGGAATTGATGCATTTGAGTTACGCTGTTTGGAACCTGAACATAGGAGTGTGGAATTTTCATTCTTTGCAATGTTATTCGTTATCCATACTTCAAAAGACACTCAAATGTGTGGATCATAACAAAGTATGGATAACGAATAACATTGCAAAGAATGAAAATTCCAGAACACTTAATTATGCTCATGGGGAACCTGTACATAGACTAAGAGGCAGTTGTTTGAACAGAACAAGGAGATACTGCCTGGTTTAATGGCATATGTAGATGACACAATCTTGTTTGCTGAAAGTGAAGAGGACTTGAAGCACTTACTGATGAAGATCAAAGACTGTAGCTTTGAGTATGGATTACACCTCAACATAGAGAAAACAAAAATCTTTCTAACTAGACCCATAAGCAACATCATGATAGAAAGGTTGAAGTTGCCAAGGATTTCACTTTGCTTAGATCCAATATCAGTGCCCACGGAAACAGCAGTCAACAAATCAAACTATGTACTGCACTGGGCAAGTTCATTGCAAAGATCTCTTTAAAGAGTTAAAAAGCAAAGATATCGTTTTCAGGATTACAGTGTGGCTGAGCCAAGCAATGGTATTTTCAATGACCTCATATACATGAGAAATTTGGACACTGAATAAGGAAGACTGAAGAAGAAGGGATGCATTTGAATGATGCTATTGGTGAAGAATACTGAATTTACTGTGTACTATCAGAAGAATGAATAAATCTGTCTTGGAAGAATACTGCCAGAATGCTTCTTAGAGGTAAGGATGGTAAGACTTCTCATATAATTTGGATCTGTTATCAGGAAGTGTCAACGGGCTCTGGTAGCGTAGTGGTTACAAACCGGGCTGTGAGCCACAAGATCAGCAGTTCGAAACTACCAGCGGTTCCGCGGGAGAAAAATGAGGCAGTCTGCTCCCGTAAAGATTTACAGCCTCGGAAACCCTGTGCAGGGTCGCTATGAGTCAGAACCGACTCCACGGCACATAACAACAACATCAGAAAGTGTCAGTCTCTGGCGAAGGCTGGTGAAATAGGGGAAGCTCCTCAACAGCATTTTTTGACACGTGAACTATAACAATGATCTCAAGTATGGTGATAAGTGTGGTGATGGTGCAGAATTGGACAGTGTTTTGTTTTGTTATGTATAGGGTCATTATGAGTAGGAACACACTGGACAGCACCTAACAACAGCAGCAACCAGAAAGTAATTGATTGATTAATAGAAATGTTAGCAGAGTCGAACAAACTAAATCCTAAAACCAACAGTAGGTCAGCTAAGAACCAGCAAAAAGCACCCTGCGTAATGCCTTAAAGGTTTAGAAACTGGTAGCAGCAGGTACTTCTGAGTGGAGGTGAAGGAAGCTACTGCAATGAACGAAACTGGTTACAAGGCTGTTTAAGTAGCTGCAGATCTCCTGATTTCCAGATCCCCAGAGAAGTCCCCCAGATCTGGTGCTCCTCTTGGATCCCACTCTTTTCAGTTCAGCAGCTTTTCCTCCCCATTCCTGACATAAAACCGGAAGTTATTCTCTGGGTAGGGGGACCTCATGCATGACTATCACACTGAAAGCAGAAGAATTAAGTGTGCAATATACATTGGAGGCTGATATCCACCAACACACACCCAGGTTCAGGTTCCAAACAGCACTGGTAACTACAGCTCAACAGTCCAAGCAAAAGTTTGGGCAAGTCTCATTTAGGGAACCAGACAGATCTAAAGATACTAATAACAGCGGTTCCCATCAAGAATGTAACCAGATCACCCCATAATGAAGCTTACAGTGGGCGAACCCACCTCAGAGATTCTGATCAGTGTTTCAACTGCAATATTTGAACAGAAATCAATAACTAAGAATTCCCAAGCATCTGAAGAAACCTTCCAATATGAGAGCTAGAGACAAACAATCAGAAGGGAAAATTCAAAACAATTTGGAGGAAACAAAAAAAAAAAAACCAGTGCTGAGAAAAGAAGTTTATAAAAAGAAAATGATCACGTATTATCTTCCTAAATATAAAGAATTTACGACCATAAAATAAAAACAGAATGCCTTAACAATAAACACTCAAGAAAATTAAGTGAAAAGCTCCTACATATGGAAGGATGATAGCAGAAATTAAAACCCTAAATAGCAGTGCTGGATGATGACAATGAGAGAGAATATCTTTTAAAAATAGCAAAGTGCAAAACAAAGATATGCAAAAGATAGGAGACAAGAAAATTAGAGACTCAGGCTGGTTCTGGTCTAATATCTGAACACACTGGAATAATAGTAGCTCCAGAAAGAAAGAAAATCATTATGAAACATGCTGATAGTTTAATTCTACGAGGATTTATCCCTAGAATAAAAGAAATCTGGGCATAATTCCCTGTCCCTATTCAAACTAAAAGGTAATTGTTTGTGGTTATAAATTCTTAGATGAGTTTAAATATCTCTATTATTGCATAAGCTCAAACATAGAACCTATCCCATGCATATATTTCAGTAGCTGAGATAAAATCTCAAAGCACTGTAGCATTATACATACATATTCAGTTGGATATGAGAAGACTACAGCAATTAGATTATTTTTCTGTAATAATGAAATATATGAGCATCTTTTCCACTCTTTTCTTTTAAACGGAATTCACATTTTTTAACTTGTCCAGTGTCAAGTGAGAGTTAATTGTAGCTGTAATTTTTAAGGTATGTTAGAATGGAATGGCTGAAGGTACATAAAAGTCTCCCTTTTTTATTAGAATCTACTGCCTTTCGTGGGTTCCCCACGGTACTTTTCAAATGTTTATGTATGAAAATTGCATGGAGATGTTTAAAAATAAAGGTTCCCAGGCGCTGTTGGGCTCAAGAATCTGTAGTTTTTTAAAACTTTTTTTTATAAACCAGGTGAAAGTTTACAGAGCTGATTTGTTTTCCAGTCCACAATTCAGACACATTTTGTTTCACGTCATAAACTGCAATCCCCACACTGGAACAGCATTTATCCACTTCCTTCCTGCGTTTCCTGTTTCCACTCTTCCTTTTTTCCCTAACTCTTTTGAACTTTGTCCTTGGGTAAATAAATGTTTCCCTTTTGATGTCAAATGGTTGATTACTTTAAGGTGTATATATCTCCTTAGTGTTACTGTTTCCCTTCTAGACCTGTCGTTTCGCAGAACATTATTCAGTTGTTGTTAAGTACCACCGAGTCAGTTCTGACCCATAGAAACCCTGTATAGAGTTTCTGAGGAGCAGCTGGTGAGTTTGAAACACAGACCTTACAGTTTAAACAGTTTTGTAGTCTGGCACATTAACCCACAGTGCCACACCAGGACTCCTTTACTTAAATAGTGGATAAAATAGCACAAAGATATACTAGATCAGTATTGATATTCTTTATGCTAACTGACTAATGGTGAACCAACATTGGTATCTTCTGGAAAATATTATTCATAAACACACATGAATATCTAGATTGATGTAGCTGCAATGATGGCTTCACAAATTTCCTTTTCTTTTTTCACAGTGGTCTTTATAATACAGACCTCAATCTACAGTACTTATCAAGTAGTTCAGCTTTTTCTTGTAATGGGATGACTTTTCTCTGTTTCTTGAGAGCTCTTCCAGCATCACTAATGGCACTTCATGTGAGTCTCATGGTTACTAGTTACTGGTAAACATAATGGAAACTACACGAGAACCATGACACACAATCTGCTGGAGAGACAAACTACTCAGAGAAATGATTAGTGTCTCACAATATTTCAAAACTGCTTGTAAGTAGGCCCACTGAGTTCATACCCACGTAGTTCAAGAGTCAACTCTACAAGGGGGGTTCAAAAAGTTCATGAAAGAATTCCATTATCTTTTAATTCCATTTTTCCTTGAACTTTTTGAAGCCCTCATGAATATATTTGGAGTGCAAAAACAGGAAAATATGAATGAGGTAAATTTCTTACATGTGATAGCAGGTAACCAATAGATGTAGTTAAATGGATACATTCACAAATAAAGTATATAGGTATTATCTAAAACTTAAAAGTTAACTTCCAGAAATTCTTATAAAAAACTACTTCTGACAAGTGAGAACTGGGAAACATGTAGTGAGCCTTCTTTCTCATTCAGCACCCTCTACAGTCTATGAATTTCCATTATGACAAATATTGCAGGCATAATTATGAAATAAAAATAAAGCAATTGATTTCATCATGTCTAGATGGGTATGGTGAAATTTTGATGGGGTTAAGATGCTTTTTCTTTTTTTTTTTAGTTTTATTGTGAATTGAGTGATAGTTTACATGGGAGAACATCAATTTTACACTCATCCTATCACATTTCAATTCATTGCTAAGATTACAATCCCCTCCACAGTATTTGCCTCTATTCCCTCTGTTTTTGTTTTTTGTTGTTTTGTGTGGGGTTTTTTGTTTTGTTTTGTTTTGTTTTTTATGTACACTGAAGCACTGAGGAATATATAATCATTCAAATAATCAAAGGGTAAACCCCGTAAGCCTGCCCCCCATCTGCCAGCACTCAGCCCCTCTACTGCCTTGAGTCTAGAGTCCCCAGCTGCTCCATCTCTCCAAGTCATCATCTCTGACTCTATCTTTGGCATCACTGCTTCTCTGCATAGGGTCCGACACTCGGCTCCCACTCTTCTCCCTTTATGATCCCAGTCCTCCACCCCTGGATTGTGAGATCAACCATTCCCCTCTCTTTGCAACAATCGCAATCAGTCCTGATAATAATTATGCTAATAATAATTATGAACCACAAGAGTCTTATCCCCATCTCCTTTCACCAGCCCCTCTAGCCAGGTTGAAAAACACTCAGTGGAGATTCTACCTTCCCCCACACCCTCTGAAACTCACTCCCTCTTGAAAACTTGTAAGCCAGGCATTTCATGCTTTTATAGCCCCCCATTTTAGGTGGCCAATGTCTAAGTTGCCAATCCCTGCCAAGCCTGTGTACAGAGGGGAATGATTCTTGCTGTAAAGATTCCTTCCCTCTTTTAAATAACTACATTCATAAGTATAGGTCAAATTCATCAAATTGTAGCAGATTACACTTTTTTCCTCTTTTTTTTTCTGCCTATAGTGGAGTTCTGATCATCCAGCCATTGAAACTAGGTCAAATGGGTAGTATCTGCAAGTATGGGCGTTCTTGTACATCTCCCCTCACTTCATATCAGCTGAACACTTCACTCTCCACTCTAGCCCTCTGTGGTTATGTCCCTGTCCATGGGCACAGGAGACCCCAGGTCTCACCACACAGTTGGCCAACCAGGTCTCACTGAAAGTTGAAGGAACTCTATTGAATGTGGTCAGATTCAGCCCACATCTTCATTGCTGCTTTTCCTGCACTTTCCCTCATCAGTAGACCAGCGTGGTCGCCAGCAAGATTACATGCCTGCTCATGTATTCCCTTTGAGTTTCAGTCTTGAGACAAATGGGGTTTGTCCTTAAGGGACTTGATTGCTTGCCTTGATAGCTCACCAGCAAACAACTTGCTTGTTCTTGTGGTAGTCAATTTGTCATTTTGTTTTTTATTTTTCCGGCTTGTCTTTCTTTCAAGAAGTATCTACTGTTCTTCTAGCTGCTCCAGGTTGGTCTACTTGTCTTTTCAAGTGGAAATTTCCCACCTCAGAAGATTTTGGATGGGAATCAGGATTCCACCTAAGGTCTTATATACTACAAAGGCTCCAAAGGAAGCCTCTTTCACTGTTCCAGTTCTAGCTCCCCTTTTAGGTATTCAAGTCAGTTATAGGCTAAAGACAGACTTACAAACTTTCTATAATCCTGTTTCTGGCTATTCCTTTCTCTCTCCAGAAAGTGTCTACTTTACAGTAGTAGGCAAGGGACAACAGTCTAGCATCTTAACATTGTTGTTGTTATTAGGTGCCATCAAGTCGGTACCAACTCATAGCAACCTTATTCACAGCAGAACAAAACACTGCCCAATCCTGGGCCAAACACACTATTGTTGCCACGCTTGAGTCCATCAATGCTGCCACTTGGCCAATCCATTTCGTGGGGGTCTTCCTCTTCTTCTATGACCCTCCACCTTACCAAACATGATATCCTTCTCCAGTGTCTGGTCCCACCTGACAATATGTCCAAAGTATGAGAGACGAAGTTTGGCCATCCTGGCCTCTAAAAAGCACTCTGG
>NW_006408700.1:230993-232900 GCF_000296735.1 Chrysochloris asiatica
GATCTTTGAAATTTTCTGTTCAGCTCTTGTACCTCCTCATTGGAGAGCAAGTTTCAGTGTCTCTTCTGACATCCATTTTGACCTTTTCCTTCTTCCTGTCTTTTAATGACTTTTTGTTTTCTTCATGTATGATGTTCTTGATGTCATCCCACAACTCCTCTGGTCTTCAGTCTTTAGTGTTTAATGTATCAAATCTGTTCTTCAGATGATCCCTAAATTCAGGTAGGTTATATTCAAGGTCATATTTTGGCTCTCGTGGACTTGTTTTCATTTTCTTCAGCTTCAGTTTGAATTTGCATGTGAGGAATTGATGGTCTGTTCCACAGTTTGCCCCTGGTCTTGTTTTGACTGATGATATGGAGTTTTTCCATCGTCTCTTTCCGCAGATGTAGTCAATTTGACTTTTATGTATTCCATCTGGTGAGGTCTATGTGTATAGTCATCTCTTATGCTGTCAAAAGAAGGTTTTTGAAATGAACAAATCATTGATTTTGCAGAATTCTATCATTCGTTCTCCAGCATCATTTCTGTCACCAAGGCTATATTTTCCGACTACTGATCCTTCATCTTTGCTCCCAACCTTTGCATTCCAATCACCAATAATGATCAATACATCTTGATTGCATGTTTGATCAATTTCAGATTGAAGAAGTGGGTAGAATTCTTCTATTTCATCCTCACTGGCTTTAGTGGTTGGTGTGTAAATTTTAACATTATTTTCCCAATATCACAGAGCCCTATTGGGAACATCAGTTTCACATTCATCATTTCATTGCAATGATTACAATCTCCTCTGTGCATCATCATTCAATAGTATTTGCTTCTATTCCCCTGTTTTTTGTATTGGGCAGTGAGGGGATGTGTACAAAAAACACTCAGGAATATATAATCATTTAAACAACCAAAAGACACATTCTGAAAGCTGCCCCTGGCCACCAGCATCTGGCTGCCAGCATACAGCCTTTCTCTTACCATGAGTCTAGAGTCCTCAGCTGCTCTCTCTCTCCTTGTCATCATCATCTTGATGGTCCTAGGGTCCTCTGTTCCTGGACTGTAAGATTAACTACTCCCCTCTTTATGTTGCAAAACGTCTACCTTTACAGTTGTGACAGTCGTAGTTATTCATGATAACAATTACTCATTACTGAATCATAAGAATCTTATCCCCAAGATTCTTATGATTCAATAGTGAGTAATTGTGTAAATGATAACAATTACTCACTAATGAATCGTAATAATCTTATCCCCAAGTGGTGGTTGTGTGCTGTTGAGTCGGTTCCAATTTATAGCAACTTGTATAAGGTTTCCAAGGTTATAAATCTTTGAGCAGAACACCTATCTTTCCCCAGAAGAGCAGTTGGTGAATTTGTACAGCTGACCTTGTGGCTAGCAGCTCAACATATAACCCACAACATTGCTATAGCCCCTTTAGGATATCTTGGTGCGGTCTTTATTTTTTATCCACTACAGGATAAGCACTGGACTGCTAACCACAAGGTCAGTGGCTCAAACCCACAAGCTGATCCTTGGAAACCCTATACAGGGTAACTATGAGTTGGAACCAAATCAACAGCACTTAACCATAGCAGCATATAAGTAAAAAAGGAATCCTAGTCACATAATGGGTCAAGCATTGGGCTTCTAATCATAAGATCAGTAATTAGAACTCACCAAAGAATGTGGAAGAAAGATGAGGCTGTCTGCTCCTGTAAAGATTTACAGTTCTACTTTGTCCTCCACGGTCACTGTGAGTTAGGATCAACTCAGTGGCATTGGGTTTAGTTTGGTATGTCAACAAAAAGATTGGTAAGCTACTTTTAGTCAACATATGTTCATGTCAGAGAATGCATATATATTTTTCAATCTATAAAAAGGATTCTTCAGAGAAACTGAAAGCCTTCCCTCTG
>NW_006408700.1:233240-244260 GCF_000296735.1 Chrysochloris asiatica
CTATACCAAAAATGACAGCACTGAAAAGGACATTAGGAAAGCAATACCATTTACAACAGCCACCCAAAGGATGAAATATCTAGGAATAAATGTAACCAGAGGAACAAAGGACCTATATAAAATAAACATACAAAACACACAACAAGAAACCAAAAGAGACCTACAAAAATGAAAGACTGTACAATGCTCCTGGACAGGAAGATTTAACATTATGAAAATGTAATACTGACCAAACCAATGTATATATATAATGCAATCCCAATCCATATACTAATGACATTCTTCACAGAGATGGAAAAAGCAACTACAAACTTTATAAGGAAAGGAAAGAAACCCAGGATAAGCAAAGCACTGCTTATGAAGAAGAATAAGGTTGGAGGCCTCTCGCTCCCCAACTTCAAAATTTACTACATGGCTACAGTGGTCAAAACAGCTTGGTACTTGAACAATGAAAGATACATTGATCAATGGAACAGAATCGAGAATCCAGAAATTAACCCACCCACATACAGCCAACTGATTTTTGACAAAGTACCAAAATGTATCACATGGAGAACTGACAGTCTCTTCAACAGATGGTGCTGACAGAACTGGAAAGCGATATGCAAAAAATTGAAACAAGACCTTTACCTCACGCCTTATACAAAAATCAACTCAGCATGGCTTAAAGACTAAATGAGAATCCCAGAATTATGAAGGCCATCAATGAAAAAATAGGGACAAATGTGAGGGCACTAATTCAGGGAATACACTACCAAACATTTTGAAAACTACACACAAAAAAGTAGACAAAATTGATGATTGGGACATAATGTGCAGCAAAATACTTCACCAGAAGAGTAAAAAGGGAACTCACAGAATGGGAAAAAATCTTTTGCAATGACACATCAGACAAAGGACTCATTCCTAAAATATATAGTAAACTACAGCAACTCTGCAAGAAAAAGACAAATAACCCAATTAATAGTGGGCACAGGACATGAACAGACAATTCACCAAGGAGGAGATCCAGGCAACCAACAAACATATGAAGAAATGTTTATGTTCACTATTCATTGTTGTTGCTGTTGTTAGGTGCCATCGAGTTGACACTGACTCATAGCGACCTTATGCACAGCAGAACGAAACATTGCCTGATCCTGGGCCAACCATACTACTATTGCCACACTTAAATCCATCGATGCTGCCACTTGGCCAATCCATCTCGTTGGGGTTCTTCCTCTTTTTCTCTGAATTTCCACCTTACCAAACATGATATCCTTCTCCAGCAACTGGTCCCTCCTGACAATATGTCCAAAGTAGGAGCAACGAAGTTTGGCCATCTTGGCCTCCAGGGAGCACTCTGGATGCACTTCTTCCAAAACAGAACTATTGGTTCTTTGGCAGCTCATGGCACTTTCAATATTCTCCTCCAACACCATAACTCAAAAGCATCAATTCTTCTACAGTCTTCCTTATTCACTATCCAGCTATTGAATGCTTATGAAGTTATTGAAAATACCACGGCTTGGGTCAGGCACACCTTAGTCCTCAAGCTGACATCTTTGCTCTTCAACACTTTCAAAAGGTCTTGTGCAGCAGATTTACCTAATGCAATACATCATTTGATTTCTTGACTGCTGCTTCCATGAGTGTTGATAGTTGATCCAAGAAGAATGAAGTCCTTGACAACTTCAATCTTTTCTCCATTGATAAGAATGTTGTTTATTGGTCCAGTGGTGAGGATTTTTGTTTTCTTGACATTGAGATGTAATCCATACCAAAGGCTGTGCTCTTTGATCTTCATCAGTAAATGTTTTAAGTCCTCTTCACTTTCAGCAAGCAAGGTTGTATCATCTGCATATTGCAGGTTGTTAATGAGTCTTCCTCCAATCCTGATGCCACATTTTTCTTCATAGTACCCAGCTTCTTGGATGATTTGCTCAGCATACAGGTTGAATAAGTATGATGAAAGAATACAACCTTGTCGCACACCTTTCTTAATTTTTAACCATTCAGTGTTTCCATGTTCTGTTCGAACAACTGCCTCTTGGTCCATATACAGATTCCTCATGAACACAATTAAATGTTCCGGAATACTCATACTTCGCATACTTCAAATACTCATACTTGTCCACAGCTTGTCATGATCCACATAATCAAAAGCCTTTGTGTAGTAAATACAGCAGAGGTAAACATCTTTCTGATATTTTCTGCTTTCAGCCAAGAGCCATTGGACATCAACAATCACTAGCCATTAGAAAGATACAAATCAAAACAACATTGACATATCATCTCACACCAGCAAAAACAGCAAAGATAAAAAAAAGTAGAGGACAATAAATGCTGGCAAGGATGTGGAGAGACTGGGACATACCTGCATTTTTGGTGGGATTACAAAATAGTCCACCCTCTCTGGAAAGCAACACGGCACTTCCTCAGAAGTTTGGAAATAGAAATACCTTAGGATCCAGCAATTCCTCTACTTGGTATTTACCCACAAGAAATACAAATCATAGCACAAGTAGATATATGCACACCAATGTTCATAGCAGCTATTTACAACAGCAAAAAGATGGAGACAGCCTAAGAGCCAATCAACTGAAGAATGGATAAACAAACTGTGGTACATACACACAATGGAATATTATGCTTCCTTGAAGAACAACAAGGAAGGTGTAAGCTACCACATAACGTAGATGAGTCTTGAGGACATTATGTTGAGTGAAATTAGTCAGTCACAAAAGGAGAAGTACTGCATAGGACCACTACTGTAAAAGACTAAGAAAAAGAACCTATACTAAAGGGGGTGGGCGGGGAACTCTTTGCTGGTTACCACATTAGGGGTTAGGGGAAGGAGGGGAAGGTGGAGCACAGGGTAGGAAATAGACACAGGATAGTTTGGGTGCTGGGAGGGGGGCAATACACAAGAAGCAGGAGGGGAGTAGAAGAACAAGGTCAAAGGGAGAAGTGTTAAGCCAGTTTGCATGGGCTAAGTGGGACAGAGGTAAATAATGATATATGCACAATTTTGGAACAACAGGGCTCTGGAATACAGGGATTGGGATATGGTTGGAATGGGCAAAATGGGGGAAATAATGTTAAGATGTTTGGCTGTCTTATGAATCTTGGTTTCACTTGCATACCATTATAAAATAGACACTTGAGGGGAGAGAAAGAAATAGCCAAAAATATCACCATAGAGAGCTTGGAAGTCTGTCTTCTGCCTATAACTGATTGGAATACCTAAAATGGGGTTACAAAGTGTTCGGTGAAGGAGGCTTCCTGTGGAGCCTCTGCATTGCATAAGACTATAGGTGGAATCCTGAACCCCATCCAGAATCTTATGAGGTGTGAAATTTCCACTTGAAAAGACAAGCAGACCAGCCTGGAGCAGCTAGAAGAACAGAAGATACTTCTTGAAAGAAAAACTGACAGGAAAAACATAAAATAGTAACTGCAGTCCAACTGACTACTGCAAGAACCAGCAAGTTGCTCACCCAGAAACATCAAGGCAAGTGGCTGGGTACCCTCAGGGCAAACCCCCTTTCAAGACTAAGACTCAATGGGAATACACAAGCAGACATATGCTCTGATTGGTGACCACGTTGGTCACCGATAAGGGGAAGTGAGGGAAAAACAGCAATGAAGCTGCGAGCTAAGTCCAACCACGTTCAATAGACTCCTGTGAACCCATGTGGAGACCTGCTTGGCCAGCAGTTTGGCAAGACCTGGGAACTCCTGGGCCCAGAGTCAGTGACATAGCCACAGAGGGCTAGAGTGGAAAGTGAAGCATCCAGCTGATAAGAAGAGAGGGCATATGCACAAGAACACCCACACTTGCAGATAATACCCACTTGACCTGACTTCAATGACTGGATGATCAAAGCTCAACCAGAAGAAGAAAGAAGAGGAAAAAAAAGTATTATGATACAATTTGATGAACTTGACCTACACCTCTGGATGCAGTAGTTCAAAAGAGGGAACAAATCTTTACAGCGAGGATCATTCTCACCCCCTCAATACACAGAGTAGACAGGGATGGGCAACTTGGATATTGGCTACCCAAATTGCGGGGCTACAAAGGCAAGAGGTGACTGACTTACAAACTTTCAAGAGGAGCCTAGATCCAGAGGGTGCAGAGGAAGGTAGAATCTCCACTGTGTAGTATCCAGTCTATCTGGGTGGGGCTGATGAAAGGAGATGGGGATAGCACTCAGGTGGTACAATAGTGAATAATTACTCTCAGGAGTGACTGTGAGGGTTGGAAATGTAAAGGTAGATGTTTTGTAGCAAAAGGGGAGGAATGGTTGACTTTGCAGTCCAGGAACGGAGGTCCCTGGGACCATAAAGGGAGAGGAGTGGAGTGCAGACCCTACCCAGAGAAGCAGTGAGGCCAGAGATGGAGGCAGAGATGATGAAGTGGAAAGAGGGAGCAGCTGGGAGCTCTAGACCCAGAGAGGGAGAGGAGCTTTATGCTGACGACCAGGGGCAGGTTTGCAGGGTATACCCTTTGGTTGGTTGATGATGTATTGAGGGGATTGTAACCATGGCAATGTAACTATACGATAGGATGAATGTACAGCTAATGTTCTCCCGTGTAAACTATCTCATAACTCACAATAAAAGTTTAAAATAAAAACAAAATGATTACCAGTTCTATGAAAGACTGTGTGTCATTGGGGTCACTACTAGACCAAGAACTGTTGTGAAATCTTTGACACATTATGATCTCTTTGTGCTTGGTTATATATCTCTCTATCAGTAAAAATAGTGCTTTCTTATCAAGAAAGTAAAATAATGAACTGATGGAAAAAAAGGATTCTTCACACCTAGAGCCACAGAAGTCCGTACAATACTTTATCTCCTCCAAGTGCTGCAAGCCTCTCTCGCCCTTCACAGGGAGACACTGAAGTTTAGAACAAAGTAAATATTCCCATGTCCTAATGCTACCCCTTGTCCTACTTCTATGCTTATCAACACGGTGCTATTTTTACCTTGAATAATGCATGGCTTGGTGACCTGCGATGTTAAAATAGAAGTCTGTTGTGTGCTTCATCTCATTGGTGTGCCCAGTGGCCTCAATCCAGTGCCCAATCGGGAGACAATACACACCATCCACCAAGTTGTTTTCATTATAAGTACAGCAACGGTCATGGTGTGGCCCACTGCCTAGAACAAGAAGAAGTGACAAACAGAGCAATTAAATCAGTGTTTTGCTTAAACAGCCTCAAAGCAGCTGATGCAAATGTAATAGTAAGAGGAAAATAAATGCAAAGTTGCTTAATCTACACATTTCAGTCTGAACAAAAATAGACTAGCTTGAGAGGGGATGCAGTAGAAGTGTGTAAGTGGGAAAGCCATAGGGCTCAGTGCTCAGTGCAAGGACACTCCTGAAGGATATTCAGTCTTTCCAAACTCCACATTACCTCCTCATCTCCTAAGAACATGTGGTAGAATTCTGTGCTGCTCAAAGTGTTCTTAAGGCCATTAAGGAATATCCCTGTATACAAAGGGACTTCAAACAATTTGTGGAAAAATGAAATTAAAAGAAAATGCTTTTAATTTCCTAGTATACAAATTTATGATTAGATCAGGAATAACAGGTTTTAGTACCAGCTCAAACAATGAACAAATCAATAAAAAGAAATACATTAATAATTTTAAATAATATACCAATTCTATTGTTTGTGCAAAACAATGGTTAGTATTATTTTTAAGTATTTATTCTAAGTTTCACAGTGTGGCGCTGTTGGATAAGCACTGGACCGCAAGGAAGGTTTGAACTGCATAGTTGGTGGTTCAAACTCTGCAGCTGCTCCTTGGGAACCCTATATAGGATCACTACGAGTCAGAACTGACTAAGCAGTACATAACAAGTCTCACAGAAGTCCACAAGCTGACGCAGAGTTAGTAAATACAGAGCTAGCAGCAACATAAGGCCCCTCATATCCCAGCTTTCAGTAACATTCATGCTGCTCTGTCTGCTTCATACTCTCTTGAAGCATCAACACCAAAACAGAGTATTTTCCCTCCAGGAAAGTGACTCAAAATGGCGGAGTGGGAAGAACTGGTCTCACAAAGCACTCTTCGCTAGTGGATACAAACCTAATTTGAGCAATTCATAAATTGCTGCATGCAAAGTTAGACCATTTGCATTTAGTAACAGGGAATGAAGACAGTTGAACTGGTCTTCACAAAAGAATAAAAGGTTGAGGTACAATAAGGAAAGAAAAGATAAGGGAAAGGGTACAGATAGATACTGTGTTAGGAAGAAAGATAAAAGGGAGAAAGAAAGAGAAGAGAGAATGAGAGAACAGATTAGCGAGCTACATAAAGTGTTGTTGTTGTTAGGTGCCATCAAGTCAGTACCCACATATAGCAACCATATGCACAACAGAACAAAACACTGCCCGGTCCTGGGCCAACCTCACAATTGTTGCCACGCTTGAGCATATTGATGCTGTCACTTTGTCAATACATCTTGCTGGGGGTCTTCCTCTTTTTCTCTGACCCTCCACCTTACAAAACATGATATCCTTCTCCAGCAACTGGTCCCTCCTGATAATATGTCTGAAGTATAGGAGATGAAATTTGGTCATCCTGACCTCCAAGGAGCACTCTGGCTGCACTTCTTCCAACATGGATCTGTTGGTTCTTTTGTCAGCCCATGGTACTTTCAATATTTTCCTCCAACACCATAACTCAAAACATCAATTCTCCTACTGTCTTCCTTATTCACTGTTCAACTTTCACATGCATATGAGGTTATTGAAAATATCATGGCTTGGGTAAGGTACATCTTAGTTCTCAAGCTGACATCTTTGCTCTTCAACACTTTAAAAAGCTCTTGTGCAGCAGATTTGCCTAATGCAATACAATGGTTGATTTCTTGACTGCTGCTTCCATGATGGTTGATCCAAGAAGAATGAAGTCCTTGACAACTTCAATCTTTTCTCCGTTGATAGGAATGTTGTTTATTGGTCCAGTGGCGAGGATTTCTGTTTTCTTTACATTGAGATGCAATCCATACCAAAGGCTGTGCTCTTTGATCTTCATCAGTATTTTAAGTCCTCTTCACTTTCAGCAAGCAAGATTGTGTGTATTATCTGCATATCGCAGGTTGTTAATGAGTCTTCCTCCAATCCTGATGCCATATTTTTTTCCATATAACCCAGCTTCTCGGATTATTTGCTCAGCATACAGGTTGAACAACTATGGTGAAAGAATACAACCCTGTCACACACCTATCTTAATTTTAAACCATGTTTCTTAATTTTAAACGATGTTCCCATGTTCTGTTCGAAAAACTGTCTATTGGTCCATGTACAGATTCCTCATGAGCACAATTAACTATTCTGGAATACTCTTGCTTTGCAATGTTGTCCATGGCTTGTCATGATCCACACAATCAAAGGCCTTTGTGTAGTCAATAAAGCACAGGCAAACATCTTTCTGGTATTTTCTGCTTTCAGCCAAGATCCATTAGACATCAGCAATGATATCTCGCGTTCCACGGCCTCTTCTGAATCCATCTTGAACCTCTGGAAGTTCTCTGTCAGTGTATGATTGCAGCCATTTCTGTATTACCTTTAGTAAAACTTTACTCACATGAGATATTAAAGATATTGTCCTATGATTTCCTCATTCCGTTAGGTCATTTCTCTTTGGAATGGGCACAAATACAGATCTCTTCCAATCAGTCAGCCAGATAGCTGTCTTCCAAATTTCTTGGCATAGATAAATGAGTGGTTCCAGTGCTGCCTCACTTTCTTGAGAGATTTCAATTTTTATTCCATCAATTCCTGGTGCCTTGTTCTTTGCCAGTTCCTTCAATGCACCTTGGACTTCTTCCTTCAGTATCTTGGCTCTTGATCAAATTGAACATCAACCATTTTCTTTTGGTAAAGAGACTCTGTGTATTCCTTCCATCTTCTTTTGATGCTTTCTGCATCATTCAATAATTTGCCCAGAGATTCATTCAATATCAGAAATCAAGGCTTGAGTTGTTTCTTCACTTCCAACTTGAGAAATGTTGAGTGTGCTCTTCCCTTTTCATTTTCTGACTCCAAATCATTGCACATTTCATTGTAATATTTGACTTTGTCTTCTCCAGCTGACCTTTGAAATTTTCTGTTCAGCTCTTGGACCTCCTCACTTCTTCCATTCGCTTTAGCATCTCTACACTGGAGAGCAAGTTTCAGTGTCTCTTCTGACATCCATTTTGATCTTTTCCTTCTCTCTTGTCTTCTTAATGATTTTTGCTTTCTTCCTTTATGATGTTTTTGATGTCACCCCACAATTCTTCTAGTTTTTGGTCTTTAGTGTGTAATGTATCAAATATGTTCTTCAAAAGATCTCTAAATTCAGGTGGGATATAGCCATGGTCATATTTTGGCTCTTATGGAGTTGTTTTCATTTTCTTCAGCTTCAGCCTGAATTTGCATATGATCAATTGATAGTCTGTTCCACAATCTGTCACTGGCCTTGTTTTGGCTAATGATATGGAGTTTTTCCACCGTCTCTTTCCCCAGATGTAGTCGATTTGATTTCTGTGTATTCCTTCTGGTGAGGCCCATGTGTATAATCGTCTCTTATGCTGTCCAAAGAAGGCATTTGAAATGAACAAATTATTGGTTTTGCAGAATTCTATCATGCAATCTCCAACATCATTTTATCATCAAGGCCATATTTTCCAACTACTGATCCTTTCTCTTAGTTTTCAATCTTTGCATTTGAATCACCAGTAATGATCAATACATGTTGATTGCATGTTTGATCAATTTCAGATTGAAGAAGTTGGTAGAATTCTTCTATATCATCCTTACTGGCTTTAGTGGTTGGTGCATAAATTTGAATAATAGTGAATTAACTGGTCTTCCCCATAAGTGCATGGATATTATCCTATCACAGATAGCATTGTACCTCATGACTGATCTGGATATGTTCGTTTTGATGATGAATGCAACACCATACCTCTTCAATTTGTCATTCCCAGCATAGTAAACCATGTGGTTGTCAGATTTTAAATGGTCAATACTAGTCCAATTCACTCACTAATGCCTAAGATATCAAAATTTATGCATTCCATTTCATTTTTGGCAATTTCCAGTTTTCCTAGTTTCTACTTCATACCTCTCATGTTCCAATTATTAATGGATGTTTACAGCTGTTTCTTTTCATTTTGAGTTGTGTTAAATCAGCAAATGAAGGTCCCATGGCTTTACTTTCTTGGGCTTTACTCCATTCGTGTCATCACAGTGAGCTCTACTTCGAGGAGGCAGCTCTTCCCCAGTCACATTTTGAGAGATTTCATCCAACCTGAGGGGCTTATTTTCCAGTACTGTATTTGACAGTATTTCTTTGCTATTCATAAGGTTTTCAGTGACTAAATATTTGGAAGTAGTTTTTCACTCCTTCTTCCTAGGCTGTCTTCGTCTAGAAGCTCATCTGAAACCTGTGCATGATGGGTGACCCTCCTGGTATTTAAAATACCCGTGGCCTAGCTTTCAGAATCACAGCAACTCATAAGCCACCACAGTATGAAAAACTGATAGATGAGTGGTGCACATAAAGTGTAGTGGACAGTCAAAAATTCCTGACCCTGAGTCACCAAAAAAAAAAAAAAAAAAAACCAACAATTAAGGCATGGACTTTGGTATTTAATTTGAAGTTGTATGGACCACCACAATATTCATCTCTTCTCCTCCTCCCAACCTGCAATATAACCAACTACATTCACACAAAAGTTTCTGTGTGGAAGGAAAGAAGATGGCTGAGTAACTAATTTTTTATAAATGAATGACTTGCCTACTTTGACTTGATGTAGCACAGGGCAATTTAAGTCACAAGAAGCTGAACATGCTGAGCTGAGCAGTAAGAACATAAAATCAAGGACAGCTATAGGGATGGAAACCTTCCCTGTTAGCAGACCTCTAAGAAAGGGGCCCATCCTTCCCAAACTATGGGATCAGAAATTGAGCCATTTTATATATTTTCTTGTGGTTGTTAACTGCCATTGAGTCAATTCCAATGTATAGAGCCCTGTATACAGTTTCTGAAGCTGCAAATTTTTGTGGAAGCAGAAATCCTCATCTTTCTCCCATAGAGCACCTGGTGGGCTTGAACTGCTAACCTTGTGGTTAGCAGTCCAGTGATTATCATATAGAGGCAGTGCACTCCTCCTATACATCTTCTGGAGCAGGAAAACCACAGTTTAAATCTAACCTATGTTATCAGAGTCCTGTTCAAGCTTTTGAACACAGAAAACAGGATAAAGTGTTAAGAAAGAAAACATAAATTAAATTAGAAAAACATATGTAAGATAAGACTTACATTGTATAACTTGATTGTAAAAAGTCTTGTATCTATTTAAAATGTCTGTCGTGAGCATTTTACTCTTTTAAGAACTTTCTTTTGGGATCAAAGTGACAAGAGCATCATGAAAGATTAGTTAGGAGGAGCCTTAGGGGACAGTGACTTCATGTTACTGGGACAGGAACAACTCCAAACAGAGAGAGAACAGTTGCACAACTCCAAGAATCACCACTGCTACTGGATTATTTTATGTAGAAACTGTTGAATTGGTGTAAAGGTTGTTGTGTATATTCTCAACAGTAACAATTTTTTTTTTAATTCTTATCTCATTTGATTAAAAGAATGCATAAACCTTACATGCAAAATGTAAGAAATCAGCACTTATTGCTCAAGATTTCATGGACACCTTCAAAAACAGTGAAAATTAGAAAATCAAGCACCGCATCAGTCTATCCTAATTCAGATAGGGAGGTAGACAAAAGCCCAGCTCACAAACAATATTATGTTCAAAGGTGGTGCTTTTTCTACAATAGATAAACATAGCATTTGTTATGGAGGCTAGAATTTGGAAAAATAGGAAATAAAATATTGCATATAATATAGTAAGCATAGTAATTAAAGTATCTGGTCCAAGTATGTCTGTGTGTGTCTTTGAAGGTATAAAACTATTTACTGATGCTTATTTTTATAACAAAGTCCTGGTGTGGTGTTACAGGTTAATGCA
>NW_006408700.1:244360-247636 GCF_000296735.1 Chrysochloris asiatica
AAAAAAAAAAAAAAAAAGTACATTGAAACACAGGACACATAAGCATCAAATTTTCTGTACAGATAAACTTGTCTAACCCAGGTTTTCAAACTGATTCAGCCAACAAAATGTGTATCTCTGCCTCAGATATACTGGATCCAAATCTGCATTTTTTTTATTTTTTATTTTTTTAATCCCAAGGTGATTCCTACGGGGATAGACCTGGGGATCTAGCAGAATCACCAGAGGAATTTGTTAAAACGTAGACTCCCATTAAGTGTGTCTTGGTGAAAATGCAAAGTCTCAGCAAGGGGCTGAACTAGAAGTTACCAGTATAAACTTGTTTGCAACCCTGGTTTAACTCACTGAGTCAAAACAGAGCTACCTAGCAGCCACCTGGTAGAGAGGTACCAGCACACATTTGTAGCTCTTCACTAGGCTCAGACTTTTTAATTTAACAGGTTTTACCTCATTTAGTCTTATTAATAATCAGATTCTCCACACACGTTTAAAAATCTATGAAAGAAAATCAATGAAAGTCCTTGAAAGAGTGGTTGATCAGCCCTGTGCACTCTGATAGCTTTCTCAGAGGTGAGATTGCAGGCTGGAGAAACAGAAACAGTGAAAAGACTGATAGCGCTTAGCCTTCACTTCACTCTCTGCCAAACCTCCAGAGAGAATCCTGTAGGTAGAATCACCAAGAGAACCTTGATCAGTTCCAGCTGAAATGTTTAAGCAAAGGACTTACTTAACATCTGCCAAACCACACAGAGCAGAATCTATTAGAAGGGAAACGTCCGTGAACAGAAAAGTATATGAGGCAAATAGAGGCTTGTATCAAGTGAAGTTCAAAAAACCCACAATAGAAAAATAGCTTGTGGGAAAAGTAAAAATCAATACTGCTTTTATTTAAAGATTTGCTAATAATTAATAACAATTTAATGTCTGTCAGTTTGTTACACTGTAGTGGCTTGCTTGTTGCTGTGATGCTGGAAGCTATGCCACTGGTACCAGGGAAAACAGACAGGTTTCAGCTGAGCTTACAGACTAAGACAGACTAGGAATAAAGACAGACAGACTTCTGAATACTCAGTCACTAAAACCCTATGAATAGCAATGGAGCACTGGCAGATAGCAGGAAAATATTGAATATTGAAACATCATTAATAGCACCAGAAAACTGTTAGATAACAGTGCCAAAAGACAAGCCTTTCAGGTTGAAAGGCACTCAAAATACAATTGGTGAAGAGCTGTCAATTCAAAGTAGAGTTGACCATAATGATGCCAATGGAGAAAAGATTTTGGGACCTTCAACTGTTAATGGGACATAGCTCAAAACGAGGAGAAACAGCTACAAACATTCATTAATAATCAGAAAATTGAATATATGAAGAATGAATCTAAGAAAATTGGAAGCTGTCAAAAATTAAATGGAACACATAAAGATCAATATTCTAGGCATTGGTGAACTGAAATGGACTGGCATTGGCCATTTTGAATCTGACAATCACCTAGTTCACTATGCCATGAATGACAAACTGAAAAGGAATAGCATCCCATTCATAATTTAAAAGAACATTTCAAGATCTGTCTTGAAGTGTAATGCTGTCTGTGATAGGATAATATCCATACGCCTACAAGGAAGACCAGTTAATACCACTACTATTCAAATGTACACACGAAACAATAAAGCAAGTGATGATAAAATTGACGAATTCTACCAAATCCTTCAGTCTTAAATTGACCAGATGTGAAATCAAGATTTATTGATAATTACTGGTGATTGGAATGCAAAGGTTGGAAACAAGGAAGAAAGATCAGTCATTCAAAAATATGGCCTTGGTGATAGAAATGATGCTTGAGATCACATGATAGAATTTTGCAAGACCAATGACTTGTTTATTACAAATACCTTTTTTAAACAACATAAAAGACACATGGACCTCATCAGATGGAATACATAGAAATGAAATTGACTACATTGTGGGAAGACATGGTGAAAAGCTCCCTATCACCAGCCAAAGCAAGGCTAGTGGAAGACTGTGGAACAGACTATCAATTGCTCATATGCAAGTTCAGGTTGAAGTTGAAGAAAATTAAAATAAGTCCACAAGAGCCAAACTATAACCTTGAACATATCCCACCTGAATTTAGAGATCATCTAAAGAACAAATTTGATGAATTTGACACTAATGACTGAAGACCAGAAGAGTTGTGGTATGACATCAAGAACGTCATAAAGGAAGAAAGCAAAAGGTCATTAAGAAGACAAAAAAGAAGGAAAAGACCAAAATGGATGTCAGAGGATACTCTGTAACTTGCTTTCCAGCATAGAGATGCAAAAACAAATGGAAGAAATGATATAGTAAAAGAGCTGAACACAAATTTTCACAAGGCAGCTCAAGAAGACAATGTCAAATATAATCTTGAAATCTGAAAAGACCTGTAGTTAGAAAACCAAAAGGAAATAATATGCTCAGCATTTCTCAAGCTGAGGGAACTGAAAAAAATTTCAAGCCTCAACTTGCAATATTGAAGGATTCTATAGGAGCTCTGGTAGCGTAGTGGTTACGAATTGGGCTGCGAACCTTAAGGTCAGCAGTCCGAAACTACCAGCTGTTCCGCGGGAGAAAGATGAGGCGTTCTGCTCCCGTAAAGATTTACAGCCTCGGAAACCCTATGCAGGGTCGCTATGGGTCGGAACCGACTCGACGGCACTTAACAACAACATAGGCAAAATATTGAATGATACAGAAAGCATCAAAAGAAAATGGAAGGAATACAAAGTCACTATATCAAAAAGAAATTGCAATTTCCAACCATTTCAAGAGGTAGTATATGATCAAGAACCAATTGTACTAAAGGAAGAAGTCCAAGGTGCACTTAAGGCATTGACAAAGAACAAGTTTCTAGGAATAGAAATCTTTCAACAAACTGATGTAACACTGGAGGCATTCTTTCATCTATGCCAAGAAATTTGGAAAACAGACACTTAGCCAATTGTTTGAAAGAGACCTATATTTTGTGCCAATTCCAGTGAGAGGCAATCCAATGGAACGTGGAAATCATTGACAATATAATATTATATGCAAGTAAAATTGTGCTAAAGATAATCCAAAATTGATTGTAACAATACATTGACAGGGAACTGTCAGAGGTTCAAGTCAGATGAAGATGTGGAATGAGGGTGTGGAATTGCTGATATCATATGGACATTGGCTGAAAGCAGAGAATATAAAAAAGATGTCTACATGTGTTTTATTGACTATGCAAAGACTTTCTATTGTGTAGATCACA
>NW_006408700.1:249358-250796 GCF_000296735.1 Chrysochloris asiatica
AAAAAAAACCCAAAATCTTCACCAATGGACCAATAAATAACATCATGATAAATGGAGAAAAGATTGAAGTTGTCAATGACTTCAGTTTGCACAGATCAACCATCAACATTCATGGAAACAGCAGTCAAGAAATCAAACAACGTATTGCATTAAGCAAATTGCACAAGATCTCATTAAAGTGTTAAAGAGCAAAGATGTCAGTTTGAGGATTAAGGTGCACCTGACCCAAGCCATATTTTCAATAGCCTCATATGCATATGAAAGTTGGACAGTTAATCAGGAAGACCACAGAATAGTTGGTGCATTTGAGTTATGGTAGTTGCGGAGAATATTCAAAATACCACGCCAAAAGAACAAACTAATCTGTGTTGGAAGTAGTACAGTGAGAATGCTCCTTGGAAGCCAAGACGGCTAGACTTTGTCTCTCACATTTTGAACATATCAGAAGAAACCAGTCCCTGGAGAAGGATAACATGTTTGTTAAAGTGGAGGGTGGAAGAAAAATAGGAAGACCCGCAGTGAGATGGATTGGCAGGGAAATGGGCTCAAATGTGGCAGCAATTGTGAGGTTGGCACAGGACCAGGCAGCCTTTCACTTTGCTGTGCAGAGAGTCTCTAAAAGTCAGTCCAGACTTAATGACACCTATAACATTTAGCATCATCTCTTTACTATAGCACAGCCTCTTCTACTAAAATCCATTGCATCCAGTGGAGTCTATCATAGCAACCTTATGATTCCATCATAAGATAGACTAGAACTTCCCCAAAAGATTTCCAAGGCTGTAAGAGTTGGAATTTAGACTGTGGAGAAAGACTGCCACATCTTTCTCCCACAGAGCAGCTGGTGGGTTCAAATCAGCAACCTTCCAGTTAGCAGCCAAGCACTTAACCACTGTACCACTATGGTGTCTTAGCCTTCCATAGTCTTGTCTTTCCTGGCTTTCCAGTAATCTCTGCCCTGCCATCATCTTTTATATTACCACATCTTTCCTCTAATTAGCCCTGTCTCAACTGAACACCCTTACTTACCTCCTAATCATTCATTGATGTTGTTGTTGTATACTATTGAATCGGTTGTGAGTCATAGTGACCCTGTATGGGGTTTCCAAGGACCAGCTGGTGAATTGGACCCACCAACCTGGTGGTTCAAACTGACCTTGCAGTCCAGTGCTTTATCCCACAGCACCACACCAGGAGTCCATATTATTTACTTCTCATAAATAGTCATAAGAAAGTAATTTAAGTAATTAGTGATTCTGTTTCCTCCTTCCTAAAATAATCTGATCCGGAATCAGAAAACCAAAAAGGAAGAACATGCTCAGCATTTCTCAAGCTGGAGGAACTGAAGAAAAAATTCAAGCCCAACTTTCGTTATTGAAGGATTCTATGGCAAATTATTGAATGTTGCAGAAAGCATCAAGAGAAGATGGAAGGAATA
>NW_006408700.1:253173-254468 GCF_000296735.1 Chrysochloris asiatica
CAGGATCAGACATTGTTTCGTTCTGCTGTGCATGGGGTCGCTATGAGTCGGTTCTGACTCGATGGCACCTGACAACAACAACAACAAGTCTATTTACAAAACTGTACAATGGCTTATAAAGAAAGTATACTACTAAATCATGTTCAGATTGTTTTAACATCAGCTTGTTCATATGCATATGTTCGAAGACAAGAACATTGCAACAGTACTTCTACGTGGGCTGCTGGTTCCAAAGGTAAGACTACTGACTGTTCAGCAGCTCATTCAGTTTACACATTCTAACCAATCCCTGCCCAAACCAGACAAAATTTACCCTAAAACTGAAATTAACTGCAACGCCAAAGTCTTTCCCCTTGGACTGTTCTCAAGGCAAATTTCTCATTTTTCATGGAATAAGTAATTAATAGAAATACAAGACAACTTTTGTTCATTTCTTGTTTGTTTAGTGTTATCTCTGGGACTTTATGTTTTGAACCTTGCTTTTCTCAAACAAAATACCAATTCTCTCTCCTAGTTTTCACTAATCAGCAAATGTAAGTCATTGTTAAAGAACATTTAGCAGGAACGGACCTAGAACAGTGCACCTTGAGTTTCTGCATATACTCACTCTTCATGATCTGGTTCCTGTTAGCTGAACTGAAGCCCCTGACTCAGGGCAGCCCTACGCACAGTGGGATTGGACTGGTGTGATCCAAGAGTTTGCAATAGCAGGTTTTCATAAGTTGATGGCCAAGCCTATCTTATTCCGGGAGCTGCACTGAAGCGTGCTCAGCAACACAAACAGGTGGGTGTTGCTGTACTGAAGATGCATTAGCCAGGAATCCAACCTGGGCCTCCCCAAGCAAAGCAAGAATTCTACCACTACTGCCCTTTTCAGGTTCTTACCAGCTGATGAGAGTCCTGGTTAATGCGCTAGAATGCAAAGTCATTTGAACAGCAAGGCCGGTGGGTCAAGCTCACCAGCTGATCCCTGGAAACCCTATACAGGGTCACTATGGGTCAGAATCGACTCAACGGCACTTAACAACAACAACATCAACTGGTTGATGATTCAGAGAACTTAAGGGCTAGTTGTTCAACTTGCAGTGAGTCTACCTTACCTATTCTTACCCAGGCAGTTCCTTTCCAATTCATGCACATAGAAATTCTGAGGTTTTTCTACAATTGTTTGTTGAAATCCAGATACACTACTTCATTTCCCCCAGTACAATCGGTGATTAATATTTGATCAGGTAACATTTATAAAACAATTTTAAACATACTTCAAAACATGTTGTGATCATGAACTGCCAGGT
>NW_006408700.1:256188-257316 GCF_000296735.1 Chrysochloris asiatica
AGACCTTAATAATTATCTAAGTACTTTCAAACATGTTATTCTTCAAAACTAACCAGTGGGACAGACCGCAATAGTGTAAATATGAGGGTAAATCAAAAAGGGTTACTATGAGGGTTCCGGTTCATACATGCACATGCACATTCTAAACAAAAGTTTTGAAACATGACTCTGTCATGTTCTCTCAGCAATACTCTTGTCTGAGTCTCATTAGGGTGACTTCAGAAAAAGGGGTGGGGGGATGCTAATAAAAACAGTGGCTTCCCAGATTCCCAGGGGATCTGTTGGGTCAGTTAAGTAGTTAAATTCAGGGCAAGAGATTAGCGCAGATTGGGAGATCTCAAGAGGTACTCTTGATAGATTGTCTTGAAGGACAGGACAATCACAAGACCTTCTTATGAAGAAATTTTAAGAAAACTGACAACTGTATTGGTGAGAAAAGGCTATGAAATTGTGTCAAGGAATTTTTTTTTTTTTAATCACAATCCTTGCTCTTCGAAGGTAGCAAGGACTGTCCTAGGAGGACTTTGTTGGACAACCTTACCCATCCACTTCATAGTCTTGTCCTTTCAGACATCTTTTTGTTCCCCAAACTCAAAGAGCACTTAAAAGGAACATAATGTGAGTCCCTCAAGGATGTTAAAAGTGCTATTTTGATATAGTGTCAATCAAATAACCCAGAATTCTTTAGGGAAGGGTTAAAGAGCTGGAACACCACCTTCAGAAACGTATGGGCCTAACTCCACATTTTGATATTTTTGTCTAATAAATAATTTCATGATTTTGTAGCAATACTTTTAGACTTACCCTCATTTATCTTCTTCCTGAGTCAGAGGTTCTAGTACATTAAATGATTTGATAGAGACCTATGCTTATTTAGTTCCCAGTTCACTACTATTCACCCCACACAACTCATCCTAAAGACGCTTTGGCATTACCCACTCTTTTCCAAACACTTCTACTGCATAGAGAAGAAAGCTGAGACCCAGAGATGATCATGTCTTATCACTCATTTCCAGTGAAGACCCACGAAGGGAGCCAAGAGAGACCATAGCCTGAGATAATCTGCTACTTGCATGAAATCTTTGGAACTGGTATTTTTCGTATAAAACTCCCTGTGAAATTTGTGAT
>NW_006408700.1:258761-267746 GCF_000296735.1 Chrysochloris asiatica
TCACCAGGTGCTCCTTGGAAACCCTATACAGGGTCGCTACGGGTCAGAATCAACTCGATGGCACTTAACAACAACAACAAACCCTATGCAAACAGCTACAAAAAAGGATACGTAGCTCTGAGAGAAGTATGTATGAAATACCTTTCATGAGATACTCCCCTTCACTGAGAGAAAATATGAGAGATCATCCAAAAAAAAAAAAAAAAAAAAATTAAAAAAAAAAAAAAAAAAAATTGGCAATAGTTTTGTTAGTAACAATATCTTCAGTCAAGATTTTTTATAGAAAGTACATTTTAGCTTCACTTACAAAGAAATGTCCATAGGCACTAACTCAGTTTCTTCCTCATAGTTATTGCGAAGTATGAAATGTAGGAGCGACCCCTGCATCTGAGGTCTTTTTGTACAGCATTCAGAATTCAGAATTCAGTATATGTTATTCAGACCAGCCTTGAATCTAAGATAATGCAAATGACAAAGTAACCTCCAAGTAGAATTTTTCACTTGTGTGTGTGTACAAATAACTCCATATGTAGATTTTTGTTCTGGATAATAAGTATAACACTCATCAAATAGATACAATTTTTGTGATTTAAATCAGTGGAGATGATAATGTATTGGTAATTCATGGCAAAAGATATGAATTTAATTTGTTATTAACTTTTTCCAAAGGTACAAACAACTCTTCAAAAGCTATCATTTCTGAAATAATTTGCAGTGTTGTTGTTATTAAGTGCCACTGACTCTGTATACGGGCTTCTGAAGAGTGGCTGGTGGATTTGAACCATTGATCCAGTGGTTATCCTACAGCATCACAAAGTTTCTCATTGTTAGTGGAAACTGTATACAGACTTTTACTGCTGAACAGAAAAAGAAAATACAGCACTGTCAGCCCTCCAATGACGAGTAAGTTTCGTTTCTAAGTCTTTTAGAATTTGTAAGTAATTTGGACCTGGTGGATAGTTATTAGCCTTAGGTTAGTGTAAGAAAAAGCTCGGAATCTCGTCAATGATTTAAAAGCTGAATATACAGCAAATGAAGGTGGTTTTGATAAAGAATTTATTGTGAGTAGCAGTTAGTTCAATGGTTTCTAAGTGAGGGAAATTTTACATAACATCAAAGGGCAAGTAGCAATTGTCCATCAACTGGACAGTCTTAACACAGGAACTGCCTGTAAGCATTTCTCTAGTCCTCTAAGGTTTTAATTAGCAAAAATTCAGGACAAAGCTCTATGTTAATGTGACATTCTGACTTAACATTTAAAGACATGAAGGTCACGGAAGTCAAAATGTTACACTTCTGACTAAAGTGTGCACTGCTTGACATGACCCAAGGCCCCACCACCAAGGCAGAATTCTGAGGAAATATTTCAGGTAACAAGATCTAAATGGGTGATGGTCTTACAATGATAAAACATCTATTAAAGGTTGTCTACTGAAGCCCTGGGACCAATCCTAGTACCGAGACTTGGAGCCATTTTTACACCCGTGGAGGCCCAGCTGGTCCGACCAGACCTGCTAGTTGAGCCCAGTCTTTTTCACAGAACGTTGAAATGTTCTCAGACCTCTTTCCTCTCATTGGTTACCCATCCTCTGGACTTCAATAAACACAATTCATGTATTCTCATCACATTTTAAACAGTTATGTGCATTATCATTGTACAAAGAAACTTATTTAATGAATATGCAAAATCTTCATCATATGCATTGTACCGCTATGTCACTGTTGCTGTAGTATTGGGTGCTATCCAATCAGATTCAACTCAGAATTTAATTGTTGTTGTTGATGGGTGCCGTCAAGTCAGTTCTGACTCATAGAGACCTGACACATAAGAGAACGAAGCACTGACCTGTTCTACACCATCCTCACCATTGTTGTTAAGATTGAGCAAATTGTTGCTGCCACTGTGCCGATCCATCAGTTTGGGGTCTGCCTTGTTTTGGTGACCCTCCATTGACATCCTTCTCCAGAGGCGGGTTCTACCTGATGATATGTGCAAAGCATGAGAGACAAAGTCTTCCCATCCTGGATTTTAAGACATGTTTTTTACTGTACTTCTCCCAAAACAGATTTGTTTGTTCTTCTCATAGTTCATGGTACTTTTAATATTCCTTGCCAACACCATAATACAAATGCATCAATTCTTCTATGGTCTTCACTACTGACTGTCCGACTCTTACATGCATATGAAGCTATTGAAATTACCATGGCTTGGGTTGGGTGCACCTCAGTTCTCAAACTGATGTCTGTGCTCTTGAGCACTTTAAAGCGATCTTGTGAAGCAAATTTGGCTAATACAATTTGATTTCTTGACTGCTGTTTCCATTAAGTGTTGATAGTGGATCCAAGCAAAATGAAGTCTTTGTCAACTTTAATCACTTCCCCATTTATTATGACATTATTTATTGATTTTGGGGTAAAGATTTTTGCTTTCTTTACAATTATGTGCAACCCAGACTGAAGGCTGTGGTCTTAGATCTTCATCAGTAAATATTTTAAGTCCTCTTTGCTTTCAGCAAGCAAGGTTGTACTGTCTGCATATCGCAGGTTGTTAATGAGTTTTACTCCAAAATGATGCCACGTTCTTCTTCATATAATCCAGATTCTCAGATTATTAGCTCAGCATACAGATTTAACAAGTATTGTGAAAGAACACAACCCTGGCACACACCTTTCCTGATTTTAAACCATTCAGTGTCCCATTTGCTGTTTTAATGCCTGCCCCTTGATCTATGAACAGGTTTCTCATGAGCACAATTAAGTGTTTCAGAATATTAATTCTCTCCAATGTTGTCCATAGCTTGCCATGATCCACCAGTCAAAAGCCTTTGCACGGTCAATAAAGCACAGGTAAACATCTTTATGGTATTCTCTGCTTTTAGACAAAATCCATCAGATGTCATCAATGATACCTGAATCTGAATCTGGCTTGAACTTCTGGCAGTTATCTGTCAATGAACTGTTGCAGCCATTTTATAATTATCTTTAGCAAAATATCTTACCTGCATGTGATCATTAATGATATTGTTCAATGATTTCCACATTCTGCTGGGTCACTTTCTTTGGAATGGGTACAAATATGGATCTCTTCCAATTGGTTAGCCTGGAAGCAATCTTACAATTTCTCAGCAGAGATGAGCGAGTGCCTTCAGTGCTGCATCCGTTTGCTGAAATGTTTCAACTTGTATTCCTTCATTGAAGGAGATCTGGTAGCCAAGTGGTTATGAATTGGGCTGCAAACCGTCAGCAGTTCGAAACTACCAGCTGTTCCATGGGAGAAAGATTGAGGCTTTCTGCTCCCGTAAAGATTTACAGCCTCGGAAACCATGTACAGGGTCACTGAGTCAGAACCGACTCCACCGCACATAACCACCACCACCACCATTCCATCATTTGTTGGAACCTTGTTCTCTGTCAATGCCTTCAGTGCACCTTGGACTTCTTTCAGCACCATTGGCTCTTGATCATATGCTTTCTCTTAAAATAGTTGAACACTGACCATTTCTTGGCTCTGTGTATTCCTTACATCTTCTTTTGATGCTTTCTATATCATTCAATATTTTGATTCAGTTCTTTCAGCGTAAGAAATTCTGAGAGTGTTCTTCCCTTTTGGTTTTCTAACTCTAGATCTTTATATATCTCATTATAATACTTAAATTTGTCTTAAGCTAGGCTTTGAAGTTTTCTGTTCAGCTCTTTTACGTCTTCATTTGTTCTACTTGCTTAAGTACCTTTAAGCTGGAGAGCAACTTTCAGAGTCTCTTCTGACATCTATTTTGGTCCTTTTTTTCCTATCCTGTCTTCTTAATGACCCTTTTTTTTTTTTAATCCCTGTATGATGTTCTCAATTTTATCCCACAATTTTTCAGGCCTTCACTCATTAAAGTCTAATGCATCAAATCTGTTCTTGTGATGATCTCTAAATTCAGGTGGGAACTAGAGGCCCTAGGTATAACTGAGGACTTCTGGTGTGGCACTGTGGCTCAGCACTGGACTGTAAGCCACAAGGTTAGCAGTTCAAACCCACCAGCTGCTCCTCAGAAACCCTATGCAGGGGTGCTATGAGTCGGAACTCACTCAACAGTACTAAACAAACCACAAGGTATAACGGGAGTTCCGGTATGGGGCTGCAGGAAGTGCACTGGATCCCAATGTCAGTTTAAACTGCAAGGTCAGCGGTTCAAATACACCAGTCACTCCTCAGAGATCCTAGACAAGGTCACCATGAGTCAGAACTGACCTAACAGCACTGAACAACAACAGGTATAAAAGTCTGAATCACAATCTGGGGTCCTGTAACATCCACACATGTCCAAAGTACAAAAATATGAGACAAAGTCTCATCATCCTTGCTACTAATAAACCTGACTATACTTCTTTTTAGATAGATTTGTTATTCACTCAATTCACAATAAAAACCTTTAAAAAAAAAAAGATTTATTAGTTCTTTTGAAAGTTCATGGCCTATTTAATGTTCTTCACTAACGCCCTAAATTGAAGCCATCAGTTCTTTTCTGGTCTTCCTTATTCATTCTCCAGCTTTCACCTGCATATGAGGTCACTGGAAATACTATGACTTGGCTGAGGAACACCTTAGTCACTGAAGTGACATCTTTGTTTTTCAATACCTGAAAGAGGTTTTTTTGCAGCAAATTTTCCCAGTGCCATCCATTGTTTGATTTCTTCATACTACTTCTATGGGTATTCGTTTTAGATCCAAGTAAAGTGGAATCCTTGGCAACTTCAATCTTGTCTCTTTTTATCATGATGTTGTTTATTTAGCCACTATGAGGGTTCATGTTTCCTTATGTTGCAATGTAATCAGTAAGTGATCATCATCCATAAGTAAATACTCCAAGCCCTCTTCACTTTCTGCAAGCAAGGTTGTGTTAGCTGCATGCTACAGGTTGTTAATGAGTTTTCCTCCAATCCAAAAACCACATTCTTCTACAAATAGTATAGATTCTCAAGTTATTTGCTCAGCATACAAATTGAATAAGTATGATAAAAGGATATAATCCAATGCACAGATTTCCTGATTTAAAATCATACAATACCCCCTTGTTCTCTTCAAGTGACTGCTTCTTGGTCTATTTACAAATTCTGCATGAGCATAATTATGTGTTCTGGATTTTCCATTATTCCCAATGTTAGCCATAATTCTTCTGATTCACACCACTAAATATCTTAGCATAGTCAATGAAACACAAGTCTTCCTGACCTTCAGCAATGATACCCTTCCTTCCAAGTCCTCTTATAAATCTGACGTGAATTTCTGGCAGTTCCCTTTGATACAATACTGTGACCATTTTAAAATTATCTTCATCAAGATTTTACTTGAGTTTGACAATAATTATATTGTTCAGTAATTTCTGCATTCTGTTAGCTCTTCTTTCTTTGAAACAGGCACAAATCTGAATTTCGTCCAGTTGTTTTGCGGATAGCAGTTTTCCAAATATCTCAGCACAGAGGCGGCAGCACCTTCAGCTCTATATCCATTTGTTGAAGCATTTTCATTGGTATTCTGTCAATTCCTGGAACCTTCTCTTTTTTGGTACAGTGACTCTGTATTCCTTTCACCCTCTTTTGATTCTTTTTGTGTCATTAAATATTTTCCCCATAGAATCTTCCAATACTGAAACTTAAGGTCTGAATTTTTTCTTCAGTTATTTCAGATAGAAAAATGCCAAGCATGTTCTTTCCTTTTGGCTTTCTAACTTCAGGTCTTTGCACTTATCATTACAATATCTTACACTGTCTTTTTGGACCACCTTTTGAAATATTTATGTTCAGCTCTTATACTTCATCATTCCTTCCATTCATTTCAGGTACCCTACATCCAATAATAAATTGTAGAATTTCTTCTGACATCTATTTTGGTCCTTTCTTTCTGTCCTGTGCTTTTAATGACCTTTGTTTTGTTCATATATGATGTCCCTGATGTCATCCCACAACTCATCTAACTTATTAGTGTTCAGTGTTTCAAATCTGTTCATTGGATAGTCTCTGAAATCAAGTGGAATATATTCAAATGTCATATTTTAGCTCTCATGAACTTGTTCTAATTTTCTTCAGTTTCCACCTCAACTTGCTAAAAGCAATTGATGGTCGGTTCTACAGTTTGGGTTGAGAGCACTGAGTTTCTTCATTATCTCTCCCCACAGATATAGTCAATTTGATTCCTGTGCATTCCATCTGGTGAGATGCACATATGTAGAATCCATTTATGTTGTTGGAAAGGTTATTTGCAATGAAGAAGTTGTTGTTCTTGTACAATTCTATCGTATGATTTCCAGCATTGTTTCTATCAACAAGGCCATGCTTGCCGACTACTGAACCTTCTTTGTTTCCAAGTTTCTATCATTCTAATAACCAACAATTATCAATGCAACTTGATAGTATGTTTGATCAGTTTCAAACTGAAAAACTTGGTAGGTTTCTTCAATCTCCTCATCATTGACTTTAGTGGTTGGTATGTAAATTTGAATAGTATTCATATTAACTGATCTTCCTTTTGGGCATATGAATATTATCCTATCACTGGCAACATTTTACTTCAAGATAGATCTTGAAATGTTCTTTTTGACAATGAGTGCAACGCCATCCCTACTCAATTTGTCATTCCCAACAAAGTAAACCATGATTGTCTAGTTCAAAAGGTCCAGTATTTCAACTCACTTATGCCTAGGATATAGATCTTCATGCATTGCATTTCATTTTTAACTTCTATTTGTCCTAGATTTCTTGTTTGTACATCCCATATTCTAATAATTAATGGATGTTTGCAGCTGATCCTTCTCAGTTTTAGTCATGCCATATCAGCAAATTAGGGTCCTAAAAACGTTATTCCATTAAGGTCAACTCTGTGTTGAGGAGGTAGTTTTTCTCCTCTCCATTAGTAGTTTGAGTGACTTCCAACCCAAGGGGCATGATCATGTTCTGGCACTACATCAGACAGTATCCCACAACTATTCATGTGGTTTTCACTGATGAATTTTTTTCAGAAGTTGATCTCTTTGTCCTTCTTCCTAGTGTGCCTTAGTCTGTAGGCTCCTCTGAAAGCTACTGGTGTTTGAAATTCTGGTGGCATAGCTTCCAGAATCGCAGCAACATGCAGCCACCACAGTACGACAAACTGATAAGAGCGGTGGTTTCTTCCAGGATCCCAGCAACATGCAGCCACCACAGTATGACAAACTGATAAGAGTGGTGGTTTCTTGCTCTAACTATCATAAAAAGTTATGCTGTTTCAAAACTGCCTCTGACAGAAACACAAAGGCATATTTTATCAGAATGTGGCTCTTTTTTACTTAAAGTTCCATATATTTTCTCCCTCCCCACACTGTGAGCATGCAACATTATTTTCTTTAATTTCATCTAAAAGTAGGACTTCCATTTTGATTTTACATAAAAGTGGCAACCATTTCTTTTCCATTCCCATTGAACTCTGGCAAATGGTGGAGGATCAGGTTTGAGGGGAGATGAAGAGAAACTGCAATCATCTCACCTCTGGGATTATTTTAGTCTGGCACAACTTGCTTGAGATACTAAAGAAGAAAGTGGTCCGAGCCAAGAATGAAAAAAAAATGCTCTACATTTCAACTTCAATACTCTTTTTAATAATGGTCTCAAAAATCTTGGACATTTTAGATGAAGCAAAAAATCAAACACACGTTCAGAAGATAAAATGAGGGGCAGGGGAATCATCCGTGGAAAATAACCAAATATTTAACTTGTATTCCAGGAGTTGGGTTACCTGGGAACTTTAACCTTCTCCACTTATGTAAATATAAAGAATGTTTAATTTGTTCCCCCTTCAGTCCTGGGAATAGAAGAAAATGGAAAAAGAGAGGAAGAAAAGGAAAAAAGAGTACATCCCCAATGAGATGGACTAACACAACGGTGGCAAAAATGGGCTTGAGCATAACATCGATCGTGAGGACGGCGCTGGGCTGGGCACTAGCTCACTCTGCTGGGCACTGGGTCTCTATCCGTCGGAACCAACAGCACCTAACACAACTGTTACCAGCAGGCTACCTGCAACTCTGCCCTGAAAATGAACTCGGTAGGTTTCTTCAATCTCTTACTTTCTGCTGATTAAGAATAGTCAGGTGAAGCAGGATTTACATATAAGCAAAGGTTCTGGTAGCGCAGCGGTTACGAATCGGGCTGCGAGCCTCAAGGTCAGCAGTTTGGAACTACCAGCGGTTCCACGGGAGAAAGATGAGGCGTTCTGCTCCTGTAAAGATTTACAGCCTCAGAAACCCTGTACAGGGTCGCTATGAGTCGGAACGGACTCCACGGCACATAACAACAACAAAAAGGTTTATTAAGAGTCTGGGTGTGGTGCTGTGGTTAATGCTCTGGACTGCAAAGTCAGTTTGAACCACAAGGTCAGTGGCTCAAGCTCACCAGCCACCCCTCAGAAACCCTATACAAGGTCGTTATGAATCAGACCAACTCAAAGGCACTTAACAATAACAACAACAGAAGGAAAGAGGCTTGCAAATGAGAACACAAAGGGCTGAATGCAACACTTAATCCCTGATTCCCCAAACAAAGGCTTTGCTGGGGTTTACAAAGGTTTGGGGTGAGGTAAGTATCTTGTTTATTCATAGGGATCAGTGGGGGCTTCCTGGAAGTAGCCCATTTAGGAGATGCCAGGATATCTGGGTATGTGCAGCATTTCTTGGAGATGGATTCTACCACAAAGGCCTCTGATTGGGGGCAGACAAAACTTTGAGACTCCAATATGAGGCCCTCCTAGGGGCTGGTATTCTCCTCTGTCCACAGCCGAAGGTCGCCCTTTCAAGTTATACCTAGAGCTCTGGGTAAGACCAGTCCAGCCCCTAAAGAATCTTATTGTTCGTGTTAGGTGCCATTGAGTCAGTAATGACTCATAGCAACCCTATGCACAGCAGAATGAAACACTGCCCAATCATGGGCCAACCTCACTACTGCTGTCACCGCTTGAGTCCATTGATGCTG
>NW_006408700.1:275756-280673 GCF_000296735.1 Chrysochloris asiatica
ATGAGGCTTTCTACTCCCGTAAAGATTTACACCCTCGGAAACCCTGTACAGGGTCGCTATGGGTCGGAACTGACTCGACGGCACTTAACAACAACAACAGACTACAAGCAGTCCTGATACAATAAGCGTCTGATTTATGTACAACTTGTAGTTATGAACCAACCTCCATAAAAAGCCTATTATTCCATTTAAAATTCAAGGTATATATAATGGTCATAATAACAAACAGATGCTATTTTGCAACATGTATCAAAATATTACTATTACTAGTATATTACTATTTATAAGATGTTTTATTGTATCTGAAGTGTTTCTTTAATGTTTTGTGCATAGAAAGCTATACTATATACTAAGACAAACATCTGGCCATACTGATGTTAACATCTAAATACTGTGGGAGAAATATGTAGCAGTCTGCTACAACAAAGATGGACCACCTTAGAAACCATATGGGGGCAGTTTGAGCCTGTCCTATAGGTACCTGAGTCTGAATCAACCCAACGGCAGTAGTTAGTGGATGGATGTTAGATACAAACCATACCAAACTCTTCCACTTAGGTACAAAGTTGACTCAAAGGCAAACTTAGGAACAGAAATCATTCACACTGTCTCTCTATAACACTGAAGCTGTTTAGTCAAAATTCTACACCAAAATGCCATTTGGAAAATACTTTTCCCAATATTTTTTATGTCCCAAACTGGATATACACTAATATACATTTATTTTCCATTTGAAAGGATTTATTTGTATTTTTATTTCATTTTTCTAATGAGGCAAAATATTTGCATGTGTACAAAAATCAAGACTACATCTCAAAAGTGAAATCAATGGTTGCTGTCTGGGTTCCTGTCTCCTAACATTCCCACCAAAAACAATATAGGTAAAAGAGAAGAAGAAAATCAAGTGACACAAAATCCATGCCATTGGCATAACTTTAAGACAGAGAATGTCCACATTTCCAAAATAACTAGAGGTAAGCAAAAGAGGAAACATAACCAAATTGCAGCATTCAAGCTGCCCAGGTTGTGTGGAGAACACAGGCAGGCCAGGGAAAGCCTCAGGGAGGAGATCTATATCCAAAAAATAAAAATTAGTCCACAGAAAGACGGAAAGCAATTTGTGAACGTGACCTTATAGACCAGAGCAGGTTACATAGGAAGGGAATTAAAAGTCTGCAGGATTTCTAGTGATGGCAGTCTTTGAAATTCTTGGCTTCTGCTGAAGGGGAGAGAAAAGACAAAATGGAAAGTGGAAGGAAATAGATTTTAAAAAGCAATAACTAAGGTTCCTACAGGACAAAAGAACACCAAAACCTGGAAGTCAGAGGTCCCTGCCTGTTATTACTGTCAAATAATTCACTAAAGTATCTGGGCTTTACAATTCTGTAAAGAATGGGGAACACTGAATTAAGAAGCCAGAAAGGAAAAAAAAAAAAAAAAATTAAACTTCTCTTCCAATAAAAACAATAACGAAGCAGAATAAAAGTGTTAGACACTACAAACTGGACTATATAGCCCAACAAGTATTCTGAGATACAGAAAAATCCTTGAAATTCAAAATACAGAAATTTTAAAACCAAGGAAAGAAATCAACAACAAGAAATCAACAACAACAAAAATAAAAAGGAAAAAAAGAGACTTGATTACACTCAGGAAAGATGTAAAAGAAAGTGATAAAACTATTTCAGAAATGATAAATAAATGATAAGATATCCAAAGGGAAAACACTTATATTAATATGTAATACATGCTTTCTATCTAATGGATTGCATCTTAATGTAAAGAAAACAAAAATCCTCACCACTGGGCCAATAAACAACATTCTTGTCAATGGAGAAAAGATTGAAGTTGTCAAGAACTTCATTCTTCTTGGATCAACTATCAACACTCATGGAAACAGAAGTCAAGAAATCAAACGACGTATTGCATTAGGCAAATCTGCTGCACAAGACCTTTTTAAAGTGTTGAAAAGCAAAGATGTCAGCTTGAGGACCAAGGTGCGCCTGACCCAAGCCATGGTATTTTCAATAACCTCTTAAGCATGCGAAAGCTGGGCAATGAACAAGGAAGACCATAGAAGAATTGATGCATTTGAGTTACGGTGTTGGAGTAGAATATTGAAAATACCATGGGCTGCCAAAAAAACCAATAGATCCGTTTTGGAAGAAGTGCAGCCAGAGAGCTCCTTGGAGGCCAAGATAGCCAAACTTTGTGTCTCATACTGCAGACATATTGTCAGGAGGGGCCAGTCGCTGGAGAAGGGTATCATGCTTGGTAAGGTGGGAGGTCAGAGAAAAAGAAGAAGACCCCCAACGAGATGGATTGGCCAAGTGGCAGCATTGATGGACTCAAGCGTGGCAACAATAGTGAGGTTGGCCCA
Source organism: Chrysochloris asiatica (assembly GCF_000296735.1). NCBI lineage: Eukaryota > Metazoa > Chordata > Mammalia > Afrosoricida > Chrysochloridae > Chrysochloris > Chrysochloris asiatica. Next base: position 278,137 of record NW_006408700.1, read on the forward strand.
GGATCGGGCAGTGTTTCGTTCTGCTGTGCATAAGGTCACTATGAGTCGGCACCGACTCGATGGCACCTAACAACACAAAATCTAACACTGTATGTTGGATGTGCCAGACTTTTATTCAATGAGTTCCCAACTTATGAATACTAAGGTTTTTGAGTCTATTAAAAAATAATGCTGCAGCACTACACAGACCCTCTAAAAAAGAGATATGAGTGACAAGATGAAACAAACACGGATGAAAATTCTGGCACCCTGAACTTCAGAACAAAGGTTAGAAAGGTGTGTGGAGTACTTGCTGGGAGCAGAGGCCAAGCAGTGGTGAGAGACGGAGACTGACTGGTGAGTGACTAGCCAGACGTGGCGTGACCATCTTGTGATCAGCTTTGGCAGCCAAGGGAGACCTGGCAGAGCAGATTTGCATAGACAGTAGAAAAGGTGCCATATCTCCTTTTTCCCCATGCTCCCCTGGTGACCCGAAGTGTGGCCAGTGCTCACCCTTATCGACCCCAGCGTAGACCCCACTCTCCTAGAGGTAAGAACCACATGGTTGGAAGTTCCGCCAATGTGAGGTGGCAGCCAGTGGCACCACTTTGGTGTGCTGCTTTGGAACCATGGGTTCAGATGGGTTCAGCTATAAACCCACAGGGTCACCAGACCAGCATTTAACCAGTCAGAGTGCCCCAAACTTCCCTGTGGTCCTCACAAACATTGAAACCAGCTCCATCAAGGGCCCCCACAAACTACTTCCTGATTGAGTGCCCTGAACATAGATAACACTATTGATGCCAACAGGGACTTCATCTAAGGCCAGGAACTCTGCTGTCACATCCCTTCCACAACCACCTCATGAGCACCCTGAATTGCAGGAGCCACCCCACCACCACCAGAGATTTCTTCCCTCAGGGACCAGCAAATGCACTGTTTGTTTTTACAAATACAACAACCCCACAATGCTCCAGAGACTATAGACAATTTTATCTCATACTAAGAAACAAGAGAGAATGGCTCAAACAAATGACCAAGATGCAGAGTCAAAAAAATGTTTCTGAAGAAAAGGTAATGGAACTAACTGAAAAAGAATGCAAAATAATGATAATTATGTACCTTCAAAGAATTGATAGAAATATTGAGGAAAGGAAGGAGAACGCAACAAACACTTAAGAAGAATTCAGGAAAACACTACAAGAACAAACAGACAAAATAAATGCAAATTTTGAAACCATATAAAACCTGCAATTAGAAGATTAATACTAAGATCTCCGATATGGAAACTACCTTGAAAGGGCAATGGACTAGATGTGAAGCAATGTGAGCTTGCGATACTACTATGTTAAAATGGGAGCTTGCGATACTACTATGTTAAAATGGGAGCTTGTGATACTACTATGTTAAAATGGGAGCTTGTGATACTACTATGTTAAAAGAACAATCAGAAAAAAGAATGAAAAATCCAAAGAAAGCCTGAGTTATGTGGGACATCATGAAGAAGAACAACATATGGGAGATTGGAATTCCATAACAGGAAGAGATAAGCACAAGAAAACTGTTGAAGAGTTGTTGAAAGAAAACTTCCCTAATATCAGGTAAGATGAGAAAATAAGTATACAAGAAACTGAATGAACACCAAACAGGATAGCTCCCAAGAGAAAATCACCAAGACATATCATAATCAAACTTTCCAAAACCAAAGCCAAGGAAATAATCCTGAGAGCAGTTCGGGATAAATGAAAAGCTACCTACCAAGGAGAATTCTGATTTCTCAGCAGAAACCATGCAGGGAAGAAGGCAATAGGATGACATATACCAGCCAAGAAGCATGTCCTGAGCAAAGCTATCTCTCAAATATGATGGCGAAATTAGACCATTTCCTGATAAACAGAAATTTAAAGAATTTGTAATGACCAGACCAACTTTCAAAAAAGTGCTTAAGGGTGTTCTTTGGACTTAAAACCAACAGCAAACAACAACCTGAGATTATCATACAGGCCAACACCACCCAGAAATCAATCAAGATATAGACGTATTTAAAGTAAAACAAACCTACAAGATTGAAACTAGGGAACCAGAGATATCAATGCATAATGAAATCAACTACAAAGCAAAAAGAGGAAATAGTGTCGATAAAAAATTCTAAATGGCAAGGAAGTCAAGTAGATTTCAAGATAAAACAGATTGTTTAAAGTAGGGGGGGGGAATTAACAAATTGCAGGGCAACATCAAAGAAAAATAATGCACCTGCAAATCAAAATTTAAAGAAGAAAATCAGAAAGATTTAGTAAACATTGTTGTGTTGTTGTTGTGCCATCGAGTCAGTCCGACTCATAGCCACCCAAGGAGCAGCTGGTGGGTTTGAATTGCTGATCTGTGGTTCCTAGTCCAGTGCTGATCCTACAGCACCACACCAGGAGTCCCACACCAGTTGTAAATATTAATACAACAGAAATGAAAATGAAAATCAGACCTACAAACAAAATGAACTCAGCATAGAAAAGTATGTAGAACAAAGAATCCAGCAGCACTACAAAAGGAAAAAAAAAAAA
>NW_006408700.1:280773-283076 GCF_000296735.1 Chrysochloris asiatica
GACCCTGCATAGGGTTTCCAAGGCTGTAAATCCTTCCAGGAGCAGAAAGCCTCATCTTTCTCCCAGTTTTGAACTGTTGACCTTGTAGCCCAACTCGTAACCACCAAGCTACCACAAAATATTTTGAACTTACATCCAAATATAGAAAGAATTCATACAACTAACAAAACAAACAACCCTATTTAAAAATGAAGAAAAAATCTGAATCGACAATTAATCAAAGAAGATATGTTGTTGTTGCTGTTGTTATGTGCTGTCAAGGTGCTTCTGACTCATAGTGGCCTTCTATAGGGCATCCAGGAACAGCTGGTGGGTTTGAACTGCTGACCTTATAATAATAGTCCAGTGCTTATCCTAGAGCACCACACTAGGGCTCAAAGAATATATACAGATAGAAAATAGCATATGATAAGGTATTCAACATCATCTGTCATTAGAGAGTTGCAAATTAAAACAGTAATGAAATACCACTACACATCTATTGAGAGCCCTAGAAATGGGATCTCAAGGTGGAAATGTCCTCAAGTTCAGCAGTTCAAATCCACCAGCCACTCTTGGAAACCCTATACAGTGTACTCTGAGCCGTTGACTCCACAGCACACAACAACAACAACACACATGTATTGAAGTCTAACACCATGCTAATCTAACTGGGGTCTGTTGGACAGTAGCATTGGTTTCACCTGGGTAACTTTACACGCTCCAGTCCCAGCCAGACCAACTGAACCAGGATATTGACTTCTCAAGCTCTGCAGTGAATTCACATGTACACTAAAGCTTGAGACGCACTGCTCCAATGTATGCAACTTATAGAGGGAGGGTGAAAGTGGCTAATTTTGCAATAATTTTTTTAATTGAACTTTAAGGTAGCTCTAATTGACTTGTGGAGTCCTGGTGTGGCACTGTGGGCTAATGCGTCAGACTGCAAAGCCGTTTGAACTGCAAGGTCAGTGGTTCGAGCTCACCAGCTGCTCCTCGAAAACCCTATACATGGTCGCTATGGGTCGACTCAATGGCACTTAACAACAACAACAACAAATTGACTTGTGAGGACATCATGAGCAATGATTCTTGCACTCAGTTGCTTGTTTTTTTAAAAATGATTGATACTGTTCTTTGTAATCTCAAAATTGCACCATCTTTTATAACTTTGAGTTAGCTCCTGAGTGTCTTTGAAATGATCCTTTGAGAGCTTTTTTCTTTTTTCTGGGACAACAAAGTGCCCCAGGCCCATCCTGTACATTTACTGCATCGGATCAAGCATCAGCCTTCCCTCCCAGACGCTCTGGGTCTCTTTCATTAGAGTTATCCAGAAAATTCTTCATTCAAACCAGAACACTCTTGAGAAATAAGGGACATTAGTCAGAATCATGCAGAGACAGTGCAATGACTTTGCATTGTCCTGAGCAAACAAGGACTATGTTTCTCTTACTTTTGGTAAGAAATGGTTTTTTTTAGAAACCACCAACTGGGCACTCAGTGATTTTGGGCTGTGATTGTTTATATATCTTTTCAATGAACAGAGTTAGGAAATGATGTATTCCAAGACATTTACATATTTTAAGAGAAAAACATTTACATTTTATATTTATAAAACAGTATTTTAGTTTCCAATTGAATACGGGTTTTTATTTAACTTCTTTAATTATATACTTTAATCCCTTTTACTGTAAATCTTAGCTCCTAAGGACACTAACAAGAAGCCCTGGTAGCTAGGCTGCTAACTGCAAGGTGGATTAAGCTCTGGGCTGCTAATAGCAAGGTCACTAGTTCAAATCTACCAGCTGCTCCTTGAATGAGAAAGAAAGACGAGGCTTTCTGCTCCTATAAAGATTTACAGACTTGGAAACCTGATATAGAGTCACTAGGAGTTGGAACAACTCAGTTGCACACAACCACCAACACAAAACACATTAACAATTTCTTATTGCATCTCCTGTAATATACTTGTACTTTTAATAGTTCAGAATTATAATGCTATTATTTCTACTAAGAAAAGAGAACACAGGCAGGCCAGGGAAAGCCACAGGGAGGAGATTGTATCTTGATTATATCTTATATGTATCTTGATTATATCAGGATTGTATCAAGATTGACCTCGAAATTTAAAGAGACAGTATAGACATAAAACCAAATGGCCACCACTTGTCTGTCTGTCGTGCTGTGGTGGTTTGAGTTGCTGTGATTCTAAGGGCTATGCCACCAGTGTTTTAAATAACCAGCAGGGTCACCCATGGTGGACAGGTTTCAGATGAGCTACAAAACAAAGACAGACTAGGAAGAAAGAGTGACAAACTACTTCC
>NW_006408700.1:290161-293649 GCF_000296735.1 Chrysochloris asiatica
TGACTCATAGTGACCCTGTGTACAACAGAACAAAACACTGCCCAGTCCTGGGCCAACTTCACAATTGTTGCCACAATTGAGCCCATTGATGCTGCCACTTGGCCAATCCATCTCACTGGGGATCTTCCTCTTTTTCTCTGACCCTCCACCTTACCAAACATGATATCCTTCTCCAGCAACTGGTCCCTGCTGACAATATGCCCGAAGTATGAGAGACGAAGTTTGGCCATACTGGCCTCCAAGGAGCACTCTGGCTGCACTTCTCCCAACACAGATCTGTTGGTTCTTTTGCCAGCCCATGGCACTTTCAATATCCTCCTCCAACACCATAACTCAAAAGCATCAATTCTTCTACAGTGTTCCTTATTCACTGTCCAGCTTTTGCATGCATATGAGATTATTGAAAATACCATAGCTTGGGTCAGACGCACCTTAGTCCTCAAGCTGACATCTTTGCTCTTCAACACTTTCAAAAGGTCTTGTGCAGCAGATTTGCCCAATGCAATACTGATTTCTTGACTGCTGCTTTCATGAATGTTGGAATCAATTCATACCTACCGATAATTACTGAGTGTAAATGGATTAAATGTACCAGTCAAGAGACATAAAGAATAGAATGGATAAAAAAGCAGGACCCTTCAATATGCTATCTACAAGAGACATATAAAAAAGATAGAGACAGTCTAAATGCCCATCAACAGAAGAATGGCTAAACAAACTTTGGTACATACACAAAACGGAATATTACAAAGGAATACTACCAAACACTGAAGAATAATGATGAAGCTGTGAAACACCTCACAACATGATTGAACCTGAAAGACATTATGCTAAGTGACATTAGTCAATCTCACAGTCGAATTTGCTTTTTTTCTTCCTAAAATAGTTCAACATTCTCTAACACAAACTGACAGATCAGTAAATTCATCTGGATGTGATTTTTTTTATATTTTTTTATATTTTTTTTTTAATATATATTTTTTAAATGATGGTTTATGTCTTTTAATTTTTCAAACCTCTCCTATGAAATATATCAATGGCTATATTATCAAAGGCATTATCCGGTGGTCATCTAGCAAGCAAAAGGTAGATGGCAGAATCCATGTATGCAGAAGTATGCAGAGTTAATAATAATAATTCATTGCTCAGTAACCGCAAGGTTGGCAATTCAACCCCACCAGCCACTCTTGGAAACCCTATAAAGGGTCGCTATGAGTTAGAACCAACTCACCAGCAGACAACAACATAGTAAATATGATAAAGTCTATATCTCTGCCATCAAGGAACTTATAACCTCAAAGAGCAAACAGAAAGCATTTGAAAATAATGAAAATATAGACAGTAGTGGTATGAAGTAATTAATTCATGTCACATTACATAAGCAATTATTGCCTTTATCACTGAAGATGTTACTTGTAGAAGCTTCATGAAGGTGATAAGAGAGCTAAGTCCTAAACAGTGGGTAAGATGTTGATAGGAGAAAGTAGAAGGGTGCAGAGATACATCATATCAAAAGCAAAGGAAGACATCCAAGCTCCACTGAAGGCACTGATGAAAAACAAGGCTTTGAGAAATGACAAAATACCAGCTGAGATGTTTCAACAAATTCAATACTGGAAATCCTCACCAAGAAATCTGGACAACTGCTACCTGTCAACAGACTGGAAGTGATCTATATTCGCACCTATTTCAAAGAAGGGTAATCTAATAGAAAGTGTAAATTATCTAACAACTTCACTAATAATCAAGTGCAAATAAAATTTTACTGAAGACAATTCAAAAACAGTTGCACAAGCATATTGACAGAGAGCTGCCAGAAAGTCAAGCCAGATTCAGAAGAGATCATGAAACAAGGAACATCATTGCTGACATCAAATAGATCTGGCTGGGCATAGAGAATACCAGAAAGATGTTTGTCTGTGTTTTATTGACTATGCAAAGGTATTCTACTGTGTGAGTCATAACAAATTATGATAACACTACAAGGAATGGGAATTCAAAACACTTAATTGTGCTCATGCAGAGATTTAGCATAAACCAAACAGAATACAGGGATTCTGAGTAGTTTAAAATTAAGAAAGGTGTGTGTCAGGATTACATCATTTCACTACACTTATTCAATCTGCATGCTGAGCAAATGATCCAAGAAATTGGACTATATGCACATGGCGTCATTATGAGTTGGAACCAACCAATGACACCTAACAGCAACAATCAAAAAGTGCAGGTGTGTAGTGCAAACTGTATCTGAAAAGGTAGGAGGAGGCCAGATTGAGTCTGATTATCAAGGACTGTTAAACTGACAGACGATAAGATTCTCTCCACACAACTTCCCTTTTTGCCTTGCCTCTGATAGTTTGCCTTCTTTATAACACACATTAGCACTAGCTGCCAAGGACAAAAGGATCTTTGACCTACTACCTCCTCCCTTTATGAAGTGAGTGCTTTCCTTTCTATATGCTGCCACCACCCTAATTCAAACCACCATCTCCTTAAACTCAACCAGGTATGGTTTACTCATCCAAATCCCTGCTTTATTATTCTTCCTAATGTGGTGTTTCGTTAAATGGCTTCTGCTGTACAGCAGGAAACCAGAAGGCCAAAGCATTTGTATCAGCCCTTGTAGAGAAGTGCAGAGTAGGAAATCAGAAGGCTTCCTGGTGTTCTCTCCTTGTGAGCAGTATGAATTTAAACAAGTTCCTGTACCTGTCTTAGCCTCAGGTTTGCATTGACTTTATGCAGAAAACACAGTAGAAGCCCTCTTAGCAAAGCAGATGGAGACTGGTAACTGGTTGGAAATTTTAAGATGCAGGTTAAACTGGAAGATCTTGTACAAACCATATTCATTATGCATTGCCTAAAATTCCAAGTTTTCTCAGATGAGAGTGAAAATATGACATTTGCAATACAATCTGAGTGTCGATTATCCTAAAGTTTTATAATTTTCCCATATTCTAAAAGTGCCTCATACATTCTGAATTCAAAAGCAATTTTTAAGTAACTCCTCTTAAAGCCAGAGTCCTAGTGTGGTGCTATAGGGTAAGCACTCCACCACAAAATCGGTTTGAACTACAAGGTGGGCGGTTCAAACTCACCAGCCGCTCCGCGGAAACCCTTTACAGGGTCGCTATGAGTCGGAACCAACTCGATGGCACTTAACAATAACCTCATTAAAGGCAATCAAAAGTAGCAAGCTCACTTTTTACAAGGAAGTGGAATCTTTATTTTTGGTCAAATTTCATTAATATATGTAATATTTAATTAAATCCTCAAATGAAATGCTAAATACAATTGACATAAATGGGTTTAGGAACACAGGACTAAGTTATGGTAGACATACGAGGTTGGTCAAAAATTAGCTGCAGTCGGGTTATATTAAAACGCCCGTCCAGGGGTCACCTCCGGCCTCCCTCTAGTTGCCATCTTGTGTCCCCGCGTGTGTGCGCCTAACCTCAGCTGGTCTGCCCATGCATGACCCCCTAAGCGCC
>NW_006408700.1:294114-297445 GCF_000296735.1 Chrysochloris asiatica
CTGCTCCCGTAAAGATTTACAGCCTCGGAAACCCTGTACAGGGTCGCTATGAGTCGGAACCGACTCCACGGCACTTAACAACAACAACAACAACATGAGACAAAGGAGCTGACACAAACGCTCCCCAGCATCTGAAATCAGCTTGGTGCAGGCAGTCTGACTAGGTTAAGAACACTGGTTGAAGCGCTGCCCAAACAATCTGTGGATGGAAAAGGCCCACTTGCTACTGGTGACAATGGAGCTCCAGATCTTATGGAAATTTTGATGAGGCATCCAAGAAAGAGGCTAACTGATGAGCATTAACTTCTGAAGAAGATAAAACTTGAAGAAGTTACTTGGAACTGCTATTTTATATTAGGACTGCTTTTTCAATTTGTTTTGTTTGTGGAGCTGATAAAATCTAGATCTCTAATGTTTTTAAGCCCAAGCTCTTTGGATATTTGCAGCTCTTTTCAGTTTTTGCTTATACATAAAATTCATTCTTTGCAGCCAATTACGCTGAAAAAACCTGGGAATAAATTTGAAACAAATGTTATGCAGTTCTTTGCCTAGTTAAAAAAAAGAAAAAAAAGCTGGTCCACCTCCACAGGTGATGACAACATTGTGTGTGCTTGTGAAATGATTCTGTCGAATATATGAGTGGACAGTAGATTATGTGGCAAATCGTTTGCAAATCAGCCATGGTTCTGCCTATGAAATAATCCATGACAAACTTGGTTTTCAAAAAATTTGTGCAAGATGAGTACCGAAACAACTCATGGGAGAGCATAAACAAAAGCTTTTAGACATCTGCAAATAAAAATTGGACCGATACTTGAATGAACGTAAAAGTTTCTTTTAAAAACAATCATTACTGGTGATGAGACATGGATTCATCACTATGAACCTGAGAGTAAACATCACAGTGTGGAATGGAAATATCCTCAATCGCTGACTAAGAAAAAGTTCAATCATCAGCTGGAAAACTGATGCTTACCATTTTCTTGGATTTTCAAGGGCCAGTATTGGAACACAAAACACTATCAGGAAAAAGGTTCAACAATCAACAGCGATCGCTCATTACAGTGAGATGCTCACTGAAGAGCTGAAGGCTAAACTTCTGATTAAATGCAGAGGACTGCTATCTAAGGGCACTGTGATCTTGCATGACAGTACACGTCCACACATCTCTACCCACACTGTTGACACTCTGCAAAAACTTTGTTTTGAGGTGTTAAAGCATCCTCCCACTAGTCCTGATCTTGCTCCTTCAGACTTACACTTTTTAAAGCCCCCTAGTGTTCTCATCAACGGAGAAAAGATTGAAGTTGCCAAGGACTTTATTCTTCTTGGATCAACTATCAACACTCACAGAAGCAGCAGTCAAGAACTCAAACAACAACATATTGCTTTAGGCAAATCTGCTGCACAAGACCTTTTGAAAGTGTTGAAGAGCAAAGATGTCAGCTTGAGGACTAAGGTGCGCCTGACCCAAGCCATGGTATTTTCAATAACCTCATATGCATGCGAAAGCTGGACAGTGAATAAGGAAGAATGTAGAAGAATTGATGCATTTGAGTTATGGTGTTGGAGGAGAATATTGAAAGTGCCATGGGCTGCCAAAAGAACCAACAGATCTGTGTTGGAAGAAGTGCAGCCAGAGGGTTCCTGGAGGCCAGGATGGCCAAACTTCATCTCTCATACTTCAGACACATTGTCAGGAGGGACCAGTCACTGGGGAAGGGTATCATGTTTGGTAAGGTGGAGGGTCAGAGAAAAAGAGGAAGACTCCCAGCGAGATGGATTGGCCAAGTTGGCAGCATCAATGGACTCAAGCGTGGCAACAATAGTGAGGTTGGTCCAGGATTGGACGGTGTTTCATTTTGCTGTGCATAGGGTCGCTATGAGTTGGTACCAACTCAATGGCACCTAACAACAACAAGTGTTTTCAAAATTGAAGGGACAGAAAAATCTTAGTTTAAAAAGCAAATGACACACATATTGGATTACTGAAGCTCACTAGCATTTTAGCTCTGTGTTGCAGCAATATATATGATTTCTGTCTTTGATGCTAGACAATAATAAGGTCGGTGCCATCTCCATTTAATTCATTTTCTGTAGACTCTTCCCTCAAACTAAAAAAAAAGTTGCTTAATGGACTATTTTACTAAAGATAGCGAAGGAAGTCAAATTCTCACAAGAGCAGAAATCTGTCCAACAGTGATTTATCAAAATGTATAAGAGATGAGAATGCTGTTGTGCAATAGCCGCTGGTCATAGGAAGCTAGTGAGCACTAGAAACATAGCCAGGGTGGCAGATGGACTGCATGTTTCATTTTCTCGATGTTTATTGATCTTGTCATTTCATGTAGTTATTGGAAACTGAAATGGACAGCATAACAGCGACTTAAAATGAGTCCTTTTTTGGGATGGAAAACCCAGTTTGTCCTTCCAAGTGTGAAAGTACCTTAAATGTTTGTCATAACCTCTGAAAGCCATTTGCTTGGGCGCAGTAATCAGATGGATGTGAGGTTAAAATCGTCACTTCGTTTAAAATGAGAATGAAAGGATTGAAAAGAGAACTTAATTTTTCCAAAAATATAACAAACAAACATTCCCAATGGTGTTCAAAAATATATCTTAGACAAATAACCATAAAAGATACCCAAAGTTATTTAGGCCAATTAACACATTTAGAAAAATTCAATATTTTTTCTCCTTAGAAGTATACATATATATATTGTTGTTGTTGTTGTTATGTGCCATCGAGTTGGTTCCGTCTCATAAAGACCCTGTATAGAGTTTCCAAGGAGTAGCTGATGAGCTTGAACTGCCGACCTAGCGGTTTAAACTGACTTTGCAGCCCAGAGCATTATCCCAGAGCATCACACCAGTATTAAATACTGTAGGGTATATGGTGGTAGTGGTAGTGGTGTGCTGTGGAGTTGGTTCCAACTCATAGCGACTCTGCATAGCGACTCTGAGTTTCTAAGGCTGTAAATCTTCACAGGAGCAGAAAGTCTCATCTTTCTCCCGCGGATCAGCTGGTAGTTTGGAACTACTGACCCTGAGGTTCGCAGCCCAACTCGTAACCACTATGTTACCAGAGCTCCTATGGCTCCTATGGCATCTTACAACAACAACCGACCCACAGTGACCCTGTATAGGGTTTCCAAAGAGCGACTGGTGAGCTTGAACCACTGACCCTGAAGTTCAAACTGACTTTGTAGTCCAGAGCATTAACCCACAGTGCCACACCAGGACTCACTCACTCACTCACTCACTCTATCTCTCTCTCTCTCTCTCTCTCTCTTTCCTCTCTCTCTCTCTATATATAATAGCTTAGTGTCTT
>NW_006408700.1:297626-298732 GCF_000296735.1 Chrysochloris asiatica
CTCCATAGTGCCACACCAGGACTCCTACAGAATTAGAAATTCAATTAAGTCCACAAATTTGAGAGTTGACAGTATATGAGGAGTCCTGGTGTGGTGCTGTGGGATAATACAGTGGACCACAAGGTCCATATGAACCTCAAGATTGACAGTTCAAACTCACTAGCCATTCTTTGGAAACCCTATACAGGGTCTCTATGAATCAGAACTGACCCAACAGCACTTAACAACAACAGTACATGTAGAAAACAGATGATAGACCAGCTCTGCCCAGAAATTAACTTGTATGCTTTAGCTCTCTCAAAAAGTACAAACTTCAAGAAGTAAAATGAGAAGCAGAATGGAATGTAAAAAGTGTGTAGGCTTGGGAATCAGGAAGACTCAGATAAAGGCACAGTTCTGCCCGTCTTACTATGAGACTTGGGGAAAGTTATTTCTCTTTTGTGAGCCTCAATCTTCCATCTGTCTACAACTGAGAAGCGAATACCACCTTGTAGTGTTGTTGTAAGGACAAAAGATCATTTTGTTGAAAGCATCTAAGAAGCAATTGGCATATGACAGACAGCAAAAACCTTCATTTCTTTCTGTGCTGTGCTCCATTTATTCAGTCAATGTTTATAGAACAGCTATGAGGTACCAACCACTATTGCAGGATATGAAAGAGAGAGAAAACATAGAGCTCACAGACTGGTAGAAAAACATATGTTGTTGTTGTTAGGTGCCATCGAGTCAGTACTGACTCATAGCGACCTTATGCACAGCAGAACGAAACACTGCCCAATCCTAGGCCAACCTCACTACTGTTGCCATGCTTCCATTGCTGCTGCCACTTGGCCAATCCATCTCGTTAGGGGTCTTCCTCCTTTTCTCTGACCATCCATCTTACCAAACATGATATCCTTCTCCAGTGACTGGTCCCTCTTGACAATATGTCCAAAGTATGACAGACGAAGTTTGGCCATCTTGACCTCTAAGGAACACTTTGGCTGCACTTCTTCCAGAACTGATCTATTGGTTCTTTTGGCAGCCTGTGGCACTGTCAATATTCTCCTCCAACACCTTAACTCAAAGGTATCAATTCTTCTATGATCTTCCTTATTCACTGTCCA
>NW_006408700.1:299137-300556 GCF_000296735.1 Chrysochloris asiatica
CATGTTTTTCTTCATAGAACCCAGCTTCTCAGATTATTTGTTCAGCCTACAGGTTGAATAAGTATGGTGAAAGAATGCAACCTTGTCGCACACCTTTCTTAATCTTAAACCATTCAGTGTTCCCATGTTCTGTTCAAACAACTGCCTCTTGGTCCAGGGACAGATTCCTCATGAGCACAATTAAGTGTTTCAGAATATTCATACTTCACAATGTTGTCCATAGCTTGTCATGATCCACACAATCAAAAGCCTTTGCATAGTTAATAAAGCACAGGTAACCATCTTTCTGATATTCTCTGCTTTCAGCCAAGATCCATAGGATATCAACAGTGATATCCCTCATTCCACGGCCTCTTCAGAATCCAGCTAGAACCTCTGGAAGTTCTCTGTCAATGTATGATGATAGCCATTTCTGTATTACCTTTAACAAAACTTTACTCGCAAGAAAAACATATACTAAATATACAAATATTATAATTGGTATCTTCTAAAAAGATCAGCATGAAGTTGGTCCCTTTGAGGTGCAAGTTAATGATTCCAACTGTCTGACTTGCTCAATATGTTATACTACTCCATAATCAAGGATAACCCCCTCTCCTTCCTCGCGTACCCGGGTTCCGCCTGCTGCAACATCTCACAGAACTCACAAGTGTCGAAGGAAATGCCTCACACAATTGTGGAGGCTGCCGAGTCCCAAATCCGTAGTTTAAGGATCATTCTGGAGGAATCTTCTCACCTACATACATAGTAAGAGCTGAGGAACCCAAGTTAGCAGGTCAGACAACAGGTCAGGTGATGGGACAAAAGTCCCATGCACACAGTTCAGACATAATGAGCTAGAGGCAGGATCCAAGACAAGAGAGCAGACTTGGCTAACGCAGTCCTATAAACTGGACTCAAACCATGCCCCCAAGGAATACTAAGGGTGATGACTTGGGTCACATCCTCTAGTAAGGTGGGAGCATCCTTAAGCCTTGGTGGTGGTAGTTGTGGTTATGTGCCGTGGAGTTGGATCCAACCCATAGTGACCCTGTACAGGGTTTCTGAGGCTGTAAATCTCTATGGGAGCAGAAAGCCTCATTTTTCTCCCATGGAACAGCTGGTAGTTTCGAACTGCTGACCTTGTGGTTCACAGGCCGATTAATCCTTAATCCTTAATCCTTAATCCTTAGTTCTACTATAATTCTTACTTCTAAACCCCACCTCAATCCTTACTCCTTGTTGTTGGGTGTCGTCAAGTCAGTACCAACTGACAGCAACCTTATGCTCAAAAGAACACTGCCTGGTCCTGAGCCAGTCTCACAATCGTTACTGCGCTTCAGTCTATTGCTACTGTCAATTCATCTCAGGATTCTTCCTCTTTTTCCTATGACCTGCCACTTTACTAAACATGATATCCTCCTCCAGGGACTGGTCCCT
>NW_006408700.1:301491-303146 GCF_000296735.1 Chrysochloris asiatica
AACAACAACAAACCATCAGTGTCCCCTTGTTTTGTTCAAACGACTGCTTCTTGGTCTACATACAGGTTCCTATGAGCACAATGAAATCCTTACCTCTTAGTTCCACCTTTTCCTGCCTCGTTAGCAACTCATTTTACAGTGGGTGCCTAATCATAGGCACCAAGGTTAGGGTTTACAGTACATCACTGAAAGAATAATATGGCTAGATGGAACATCATAAATAATTAGCTGCCCTGCACTTGTGTTTTAAAATGTTGTTGTTTTTGTTACTGTTAGGTGCCCTTGAGTTAGCTCCGACTTACAGCAACCTTATTCACAACAGAACACAACAATGTCCGGTCCTACACCATCCTCACAATTGAGCCCACTCATGCTGCCACTACGTCAATCCACCTTGTGGAGGGTCCTCCTTTTTTATTGTTGCCCCCCAATTTATCAAGTATGATGTCCTTCTCCTGATCACATGTCCAAAGTCTCAGCATGTTCACTTCCAAGGAGCATTACAGCTGTACTTCTAACAACATAGATGTTTGTTCTTCTGACAGTTCATGATATTTTCAATATACTTCGCCAGTACCATAGTTCAAATGTTTTTAAATGTAGCAATTATTAATTGACAACCCAAAATGAATCCCTCTTAGTAATCAACCCCTGACTTCTTCAGGAAGCAGTGTGTTGGGCTAGATAAGTACTTTCCCAGCTTCTTCTGCAGTTGTTGTTGCTATTGTTAAATGCTATCAAGTTTGTTCTAACTCATAGTGAACCTATATAAGTTTCCGAGGAGCAGTTGGTGGGTTTGAACCACTGACTTCGTAGTTAGCAGTCCAGTGTTTATCCTACAGCACCACACCAGGAGTCCATCTTCTTCTGCAGTAGAGATGGCCATTTAGAGCAGTTCTGGACCATTCTAAACATAGGAAGACGTTTGAAGTGGGAGAGAATCAGAAGAGAGGGCTGACACTCCCACCCTCCTACTCTTACTTCTTCCTATACTGAATGCAGACATAATGACTACACCTACAGCAGCCAAGAGAATGCAGAGATACTTCATGTGGCATCTGAGTTGTGAACTGCTTAGCAGCACCACCTACTGGCAGACTTCTTATACCAGAAAAATCAACCATTAGTTGTTAGCAGAAACTTTCTGTTCACTTTCAGCCCACTGCATTCTACACTGTTTCTGAAGCAGTTGCTGTGGTTGCTGTTAGGTGCTGGTGAGTCAGTTCTGAATCCTGGAGGCCTTAGGTATTACAGAATGAATACACAGAATGCCCAGTCCTGCCCCATCTGCATGATGATTGGCATGTTTAAGTCTGTTGGTGTGGTTTCTGTGTGGAATACGACCCTTCCAACTCAGTGGCTGACCTTCTGGCACTGGAGCAAACACATTCTGTTGTAACCCATAACAGTTTCATTGGCTGCGTTTGGGAAATAAATCATCAGGCCTTTATTCCAGGTATGTCTTGGTCTGGAAATTCCACTGAAATTTGTCCTTCATAGATGACGCTGCTGGTATTTGAAACACTGGTTGTATCACTTCCAGCATCACAGCTACACACAAACTATCACATTATAACAACTTGACAGGTGGGTGGTGGAAACAGTACACACTGTTTTTGTAAGTGTCTATTCTCTACTCAAAGGAGTTCTGGTAG
>NW_006408700.1:322376-334440 GCF_000296735.1 Chrysochloris asiatica
TCAATTCTTCCATGAACTTTTCGAAACCACTTATTTTGCCTGAGGAAGAAAACACATTTGTGAGGTGTTTTGAGGAAGCATAAATGTATCTTGAACTATATCTAGGTTTTGACCAGTGATTTGGCAGCAATGCAGCAATCTGTCAAGTTTAACAGATTGTTATAATTTGAGGAGCCTTTTTTTTTTTTAAGTGTGCCTGATTTTTCTGAATTTTAAGGAAAAGAGGAACCAAATTAAAACAACACTCTGAAGTTAGTCAGGTTTTTCTACAATTTTTCATGTCTAGGCCATGAACTTACTGAAAATTTTAAAGCTTCTCTTGGTCTTATAAGCAAAGCCAATGCTCGCTTTTCATTTCAAGGTCTTACTGTTTCTGTTTCTTTTCAAGGGGAATCGCAGGTCTCTGTGATTAAAGGGATCTTGACAAAAAAAAAATTTTTGTAAACAGATTAAATTCAAATTTTTTATGTTATATTGTATTATTATATTGTCATTAATCAGGACAAATATAGAACTTAATGATACTCATGTTTAAACTTAAATTGTAAAGCAAAAGAGAAAGTTTCTTCTTTTCCATAGATAGCATGGAACCTGTGACCATGCATTACAGCTTTTGTATGCAGTATGTAAAAATCATCCCAAGTTTTGATAAAAGAAACAAGGGTAAATTGCTACAATTTGATGAACCTGACCTATACTCTTGGAGGATGTGGTGGTGGTTGTGTGCTGTGGAGTCGGTGCTGACTCATAGTGACCCTGTACAGGGTTTCTGAAGCTGTAAATCTTTACAGGAACAGAAAGCCTCATCTTTCTCCCATGGAACAGGTAGTAGTTTTGAACTGCTGACCTTGAGGTTCGCAACCTGATTTATAACTGCTACGCGACCAGATACTCATGGAGGTAGTAACCAGCTACCTAAATACCAACAGAGAGGGAAGGAGTCTTCACATCAATTATCAATGCTATTCCCTCTGTACACAGGATAGATAGGGACGGGCAACTTAGACATTGGCTACCTAAAATGAGGGGGCAATAAATGCATGAAGTGACTGGCTTACAAGGTTTCAAGAGGGAGTTTAGTTTAAGAGTGTGGAGGGGGAGAAAGAGTCCCCACTGAATAGTTTTCATCTTGTCTAGGTGGGTCTGGTGAAAAGAGATGGGGATAAGAGTCATATGATTCAATCGTGAATAATTGTTATGACTAATTGAGACTCTCACAATTATAAAGGTAGAAGTTTTATAACAAAAACAAGGCAGTGGTTAATCTTACATTCTAGAAACTGAGGACCCTAAGACCATCAAGGGAGAAGAGCACAAGCCAGGAGGCAGACTTGCAGAATGTGCCCTTTAGAGGTATAAATCATTATATATGCCTGAGTCTTTTTTTTTTTTTTTTAAAGCTGAAGTGAATAGAGAGAAATACTATTAACTGACAGTACAGGGAAGGGAGTATAATCATGCAATGAAACAAGGTGTATGATTTATTGAATGCAAAACTGATGATCTGCCCTGTAAACTTTCAATCCACAATAAAAACCTTTGGAAAAAAAAAAAAGAAAAGAAATCCCAAGGTCTCCAGATACATATCTTTGTAATATGTTAGCATTGTTGTTGTTGTTAAGTGCCATTGAGTCGATTCCAACACATAGCGACCCTACATAAGGTTTCCAAGGAGCAGCTGGTGAGCTTGAACCGCCAACCTTGCAGCTCAAAGCAACTTTTCAGCCCAGCACATTAACCCGTAGTGCCACACCAGGACTTATATAGCATTATGTTGCTGCTTGTTTTGTTTCCAAATACATGATAATCTCAAAAAAAAATTTTTTTTTAATTAAAATCTATGGGAAAAGAAATCATGAACCTAAGATAAATTTCTCATATTTCATAGCAAGTGTCAAAAAATACTGTCTGATTTTAATCAATAAAGACTACATACAGGACTGACTTGACAACATCAGGTTTAGTTTGGTTTGGTTTTGGGGAAATAGATATGTACTCTTTCTGTAAGTATATATTATATAGGGTACATACGTATGTGATAAGCATTGTACCATAAAGTTGGCAGTTCAAACTCATCAACCGCTCCTCGAAAACCCTATACAGAGTTGCTGTGGTTTGAAACCAACTCCACAGCACTTAACAACAACATATATCATTTAAACGTAGGCAGTAACTATCAGAAAGTGTAAAAACAGAAAAGGTTAAAGTGAATAGACCAAGAAATAAAAGACATAGAAATTATTCAGAGCTCTGAAGTAACACGTAGTAAGAAGAGGATGCCTTTATTTTCTTGTGTGATAATACAGTAAATGGACAATAAATGCTACCAGGCCATAGATCCAGTGAAGTGCAGAAGGAGGAAGAAGGATAATGTATAAACATATCCCACTATACTCATCTTCATCGCTAATTATTTGGATTCTCTATAAACGTCTAACGAAATATTAACTTCACTGGATTTAGACAACTGAGTCAAATATATTAAATAAAATATAATGGATTACATAGTATGTTGTTGTTGCTAAGCACAGTTGATTTGGTTCAGTCTGTATAGAGTTTCCGAGAAGGGGTTTGAACCACCAATCTTAAGGTTAGCAGTCCAGTGCTTATCCTACAGTGCCACATCAGTGCTACATTCACCTACCAATGTGTATTCAGGCTGTTTTTAGTTTTTATCTGTTATAAAGTTGTTGTTAAGTGCTGTCCAGTCAGTTTCTACCCATAAGGGCCCTGTATAAGATTTCCAAAGAGCTAGAATATAATGCGGCCTTTTTAAAAGAGCAAAACTATGTAGCGACACTGAAAGGTATCTATAGCATATTTTTAAATGAGAAAAGGCAAGATTAGGTATAAATTATATAAAAGATGATACAATTTTGGTTAAGTACATACACATGAATATATATTGGGATGTGGACTTAGAGTGTTGGGTAAACGACACATTTGTAAAGTTTTTACCTTGTAGATTTCCGTTTTTGACTTTTAGCTTTTATGTATTTTTAAAACTCAAGACATATCTCAACTGTCAAACCTCTATGCTGAAAGATAAATGCAAACAAGGAGATGTTTAAGGTCTTTCCATTAGCTCACTGTAAGCATCTAAGAAAACACAAGTTGTAAGTGTTGTCAGTAGGTTCTGACTCATAGCGACCTTGTATTGGGTTTCAGAGACTTTAAATCTTTGAGGGAGCAGAAGGCCTCATCTTTCTCCTGCCAAGCGCTGGCAGGCTCGAACCGCAGACCTTGTGGTTTGCAGTCCAATGCTTATTATCTTGTACAGAAAATAGCAGTTGGGTTTTAGGATTGGCAAGAGGAGTCACTACACAGGTTGGAATTTTAAGTGAATTGAGGCCAAACCAAAAAACAAGGACGCAAAACAATTAAGAAGTGAAATGATTGAGGGCAGGCCAGGCGGCACCAGGCGCCTGAGGACAGGGAGGGGGAATGGGGCGCCGGGGTGTGTGGACAACCGAGATAAGGGTGAGAAGACAGCATGGTTGCAAAGAAGCTGGCTCCAGGGTTATGGGAAAGAGGTCGCAGGGTCAGATGGCCTAAAGGACAGAAGGCGCGGAGAATCTGGGGACAGTGTAGGGAGCCAAAGCTTGCAGTGACCTTGTCGCCCACAGAGCGGGGTCAGCCCGGGACGCCCGAGGGTGCAGGGCGGCGGCGGAAGCCCGGGAGGTGAGGGCGCGCCCAGAAAGTGGGCAGCTGAGGCCTGCGGGGCCGTACCTTCCCAAGTCAGCTCTCCGCCCGGCTCCCGCTTCAGGAACTTGTACCAGAACGTGTCCACGCGGCCCGGCTCCGCCCCGGCCTGCACCGCCTCCTCGGCCGCCAACTCCACCTCCCCGAGCCACAGGCCCGGCTCGTGCGGCGCCAGGGCCCCGGCGCCCGCCGGCCTCAGATGCACGGCCCCGCGCGGCTCCCAGTGGCCCAGCTCGGCCCGCGAGCCCACGACCAGCAGCTCCGGGCTGTCCCCCGGCCCACCGGGTGGCACCACCACGCCGAAGCGAAACCGCATGGCGACTGGCAGCGCGGCTCTGGTCTCGACTGTCCCGGCCGGCAGCGCGGTCTCAGAGCTAAGCGGCCGTGGCGATTGGGCGGCGGCGCTCCAGGCCCGCCGCTAGCGGCCGGGACGCGGGGCGATGCCGTGTGGGTGCTGCTTCTCGACCCGGAGCCTGCCACCTCTAGGCCGGGCGGTGTGGACCGAGGCCGCGATCAGAACAGCAACGCCCTCCTCTGCGCCCCGGCCCGGCTCAGCAGCCTCATCCCCGCGGGCACTGGGAAAGCAGGGTTTGGAGAGGGAGGAGAACACCTCCTAAGATCACGGTTTCCCCGACGTATTCCCAGAAGACTTGAAATGATCCTTATGAGGGTCGGGTGACATCTAGCCAGCGGCCTCCATTAACAGTGAACTCGGGGACAAACCCTGCTAAGGTCTCCAGTTCACTGCGCCTCACGTACCTTACCCGATAACGGAATACAGAACAAGTGTCTTTAAAGACCCTGCCAGCTGTGATTTCTGATTGGCTCAAGAGACACCATCCTTCACCAGAAGCTAATGCAAAAAACGGTTCCTTTTGTGTAGTCCAATTTGATGTCTGAAAAAAAAACACTTTTTCCAAAAATATTTTCAATTTTAGAATCTGTAAAATGGGTGTAGAATAAATTCATTCAAATCCTTTTTAAAAGGAAAAAATTCTGTAATTGTAAAGACTGAATTTTTTATCATTTCTAAGTGACATAAATGCAAAGCCCATGTGTTTAAAATTTGCTTTCAGTAAAAAGCGAGCACTATTTTTTTTTCCTGCTTAAAATCATGTTTTGTGTCAAGAAACAGAATTCTATAGCTATTTGACTCATTGAAAGAAATATTCACATCCGTGAGCAGGGGGAAAGAGACCTGGTGGCTGTATTGGATAAGTGCTGGACTGCTAACCACAAGGTTGGCCGTTCAAACCCACATGCAGGTTCCTGGGAGAAAGATGAGACTTTCTGCTTCTGTAAACATTTCCAATCTCATCAACTGTATATAGATTTACTATTCATTGGAATCACTAGATGGCACAAGGTTGGGTTGGGTTTGGGTGGGCAGGGGGAGACTTAATTTGTCACTGTCGTAGGACAAAGGCCCTATTTATGTATGTGCTACGTTTTGATCCTTTAATAAAATTACTCTCTGTTCTTGTGCTTTTATACCCACTAACTCTTAGCATAACAGAAATCTGTTAAGTGAACTGAAGGCACGTTTTTACCAGTATTTGAAGGCTTTTCAATAGTGAAAAAAGCCAAAATGTCATGCAGAGTATCATAAACAAAACAGAAGTACTAAAATGTAAACCACATAAACTCTGCCTCTCTGTGGGACAGTTAGTAAACTAATTATGCATTTCACTCTGCCGTCTTGATGCTCCACTCTTAAGTTTGGTTGGTTGCTAAGCTTAAAGATAAACATGAAGAAAAATGTGAAGACAGCAAGACTGGCCAAATATGGCCAAATATGGCTGACCTCGTAGCAACACAGACATTGAATCACAGCGGCATATGAATTTGTTTATTCAAATTAGCATTACAAAATATTCTTAGTGTAATTGCAGGCTGATAAGTCATTGGTCATGCAAAGAGGACTGTTTGTCTACAAAGGAACTCGGACTTCCTGTGGATCTTTACGTTTTGTCAGGACCCTAGCAACTGTCAGTTCAGGACTCTTGTGTTGTTTGGCGCTACCTTGCTGTGTATTTGCAAATGCCACTATTCCCATCAGAGCTTCCAGAGCAAGTCCTGCCAATTCTGTTAAGGGCTGTAGAGTTGGTTCAGACTCATAGTGACCCTGTATAGGGTTTCTGAGGAGCAACTGGTGAGTTTGAACCGTCGATCTTGTGGTCCAGTGCTTATCCCACAGTGCTACACCAGGACTCCATTCTATAAATGAGCAATAACAGAAAATAAGGCAACATAGTTGTGCAACAGATACTATTTACTTCCCTCCTCTCCACCATAAAGTTGCTGAGTGATTTTAACGGTGGGAAGAAATACTCCTTTAAGCCTCCAAATAGAATATGTAACAACTTATTTTATGGCATGGATTTCAACAAGGTATGAATATGATGACCATAGTGTGTACTAAGTAAAATGTAATTAGAAGGGAGAACAATACCAAAATATGGATAAAAATCTGTATTTCTATCATTTGAATTTGCTAACCATAAGAATTATAATTGCTAACATGCATTGGGCCTTTACTATGTATGTGTCAGGCAGAGTTTTCATTTAATCCTCTAACAATCCTCTGAGATAACTACTATTGTTCAGACAACCACGGGACAAAGGGCTGCTGACAGGAAGTGTGGTGGCTCAAAGCCACCTGCAGCTCTGCAAAGATGCGGCAGTCAGCTTCCATAGAGATAACATCTCTAAAGAGTCTGTTCTATACAGTCACTATGGGTTGGAATCAAGTCAAAGGCAGTGGGTAACAGGTATGTTGTTGTTATGTGCCGTCAAGTCGGTGCCGACCCATCAAGTTGGTTCCGACTCATAGTGACCCTGTACAGGGTTTCCAAGGACCATCTGGTGGGTTTGAACCGCCAACCTTGTGGCTTGCAGTCCAGTGTCTATCCTATAGCACCACATCAGGAGTCACAAGTAGCAATTTAAATTGTTCATTTTTATTGAGTTGGTAAAATAAACTCGTATACATATTGGTGTGCCCAGTAGGTTTGAGCTCAGGCCCTAGAAAATAATCATTTTTGTCTCTATACATGGATCCTGGTCACAAACAAACACAGATTTAACAAGCCAAGGTGAAGAATTTTACTGTTTATTAAGCTACTATGTTCAGCTATTTTGGTTTACTTGGGTTGTCCATTTGAGATTGTTTTTTACATTTCAAAGAATTGTAGTCTTTATTAACAGAGATTATTTCAGGAATCCATTTGAGGTCAGACACATGGTGCTGTGGGTTAATGCACCAGACTGCAAAGCCATTTGAACTGCAAGGTCGATGGTTCAAACTCACCAGCTGCTCCTTGGAAACCCTATACAGGGTCACTATGGGTTGGAGGTGACTCAGAGGCACTTAACAAGAACAATGCCTGATACCATGGGGATAAGCTGAATTCGGAACAAGAAAAAGCTCAGTAGAGTAACAAAATTCTGATAATAATATTGTTTAGAAGACCTGACCGATTTATTGTCACTGGAATTTCATTTCTATAATGCTATCTTACATATAAGGAGCTCTGGTAGCGTAGTGGTTATGAATCAGGCTGTGAACCTCAGGGTCAGCAGTTTGGCACTACCAGCTGTTCTGCAGGAGAAAGATGAGGCTTTCTGCTCCTGTAAAGATTTACAGCCTCGGAAACCCTGTACAGGGTTGCTATGAGCCAGAACCAACCCCAATACACATAACAACAACATCTTACATATAACTCAAATACTTCTTGAAGAAATGGTGGTAAATTCAGATGTAGAGTTGCAGAATCTAATTCAAGTGTAAATTCTTTAGAAACCCCTCAGGGAAAAACTATGACTTGGGTCTCCAGTGATTCATGTTTTCTGAAGCAATCTTTTACTAGTCCCTGAGTTATCATAACTCTCTCCTTATAATATTGTGCATACTCACTGAAGTAAATCACATTTCATCCAAATAATTCAAGGAGTATTTTTAAGTATTGCCTATTACTCTTCAAAGTATAGCTAAAAGTTAAATGCATTTCATATACTATTTCCAATTTGGAGCTTGTAAAAAAAAATTTTATTTTTTTTTTTGCACACAGAATTTGAATATAACTTAGGAACTTATTTGAAACTGACTTTTCTGGATTGGAAAATTGTAGGTTGGGCCAGGGGAAACCCTTTTGGGAATCTGGAAGAAATAAGGATTGAGCCATACTACATATCCCTCAGAGTAAGCTAAACACTGGACTGGTGACAAGAAGGTACAAACCCACCAGTTGATCTTGGAAACTCAACACTAGGTCAGTATGAGTTGGAACCAAGTCGATGGTACACCCCTAAACTAGGTCACTGTGAGTTAAAACCGAGTCGGTGGTACAGCCTACACTAGGTCACTGTGAGCCGGAACCGAGTCGGTGGTACACTCCTACACTAGGTCACTGTGAGCCGGAACCGAGTCGGTGGTACACCCCACACTAGGTCACTGTGAGTTAAAACCGAGTCGGTGGTACACGCCTACACTAGGTCACTGTGAGTCAGAATCGAGTCGGTGGTACACCCCACACTAGGTCACTGGGAGTCGGAACCGAGTCATGGTACATCCCTACATTAGGTCACTGTGAGTTAAAACCGAGTCGGTGGTACACTCCTACACTAGGTCACTGTGAGCCGGAACCGAGTCGGTGATACACCCCACACCAGGTCACTGTGAGTTGGAACCAACTCAGTGGCATGCAACAACAGTTTTTTTAAACGTCCATTTTTGATAACACACAAAAATCTCCCATCTCCAGAAGATTCTAACATTGTTACTCCTACCCCATTCTACCAGAGAGAAGTACTTCTTCAGTGTATTGTACCATCACAGTTCATTTTACTGAATTTGTGTTTTTTAATTCTCTGTAGTTTATACTTTAAATAACAATGTTTAAAATTGTTCCAAGTATAAAATTACGATAAACTCTGTGTCCTTTCAAAAGACATTGGCCTACCTATCCCCTTGCACATCTCGTTCCACCATTAGCATGGTAATACACCCACTCCTCAATTGAGAACACCTGCTTAACAGACCTTTCAAGCCCAGCATCTATAAGGCAATTACCTAAATTGACTTTTCCTAGGGAAATAGACAGCCTGTCAGGTAGGTGGACCTTGAGGTTAGAGACACCAGTTTGGAGCTTCCTCCAGATGTAAAAAGATCCTCCTAGGTTTGGGTCACTTGACTGGCAGATTAGTTGATGCCTTTGGAGGGTAGAGGGCTTGATAAGTCTACCCCTCAGAATAAAAGAGTGGTGACTGGAAGAGATGATTTGACACTCCCAAAGAAACTTTCGAAGAGTTTGAGAAAAAGGAAAGAGCAGATTTAGTTACATGTAAAGGAAGACTGCAGACTAGTGAAGTGCTGGGCTGGTGTGAACAAGGGCGGTAGGCAGGAAGACGACAAACTTGACAGATACTTTTGAAGAATCTGAACTCTCTTTTGCTTATTTTTCTTAACCATTGCATCTGTGTCCTATTATGAGTGGAAATGTTGAAAACTTAAAATTGCTCTCGGTGTTTATTTCTGAGATGGGGGAGAAGACCAGGCTGAAAGCTGGTTTGGAAGCATCCATTGCTTCATGATCAGCTGGACAAAGAGTGCCCAGAGAGGAAGGAAAGGGTTGGTGGTTACTGGAAATGAAAAGCCTGCAGTAAATCCTACCAACCTTCAGTAGGAAAAGAAAGATAAAGGAGTGTCATGGATTAAACTGTGTGTCAAGTTTAGCTGGGCCTTGCTTCTCAGTGGGTTGGCAGTTTTATGATCATGTCATCATTCCCATGATGCTCTCTGATGTGATCAGACCAACCCCTGCAAATGGATTAGGATACAACACCCTGAGAGGTCACAGCCCTGACCAAGATAAGGGGAGTTTCCCTGGGTATGCCTGCATCACCTTCTGTCTTACAATAGATCAAAGGAGAGCGAAGCTAGCAGAGGTCAGTAGGACCTCAGTACTCTCCAGAAAGAAGACTCAGGATCAGAGTGCATCCTTTGAACCCAAAGTCCCTGTGCCAAGAACCTCTTAGACCCAGGGGAGGACTAATGTTGAAACAAATGGAGATCTCCAAAGAATGCCACACCCACAGATGTTGAAAGAGACAAGGACCTTCCCCCAAAGCAGATGGAGAGAGGAAACCTTCCCCTACAGTGATGCCATGACTTTGGGTTCCTAATCTCCTAAAACTGTGAGAGACTGAACTTCTGTTTGTTAACGTCATCTCTTTGTTGTATTCCACTTACATCTGCACTAGACTAGATACTAAAGAGAAAGTGGAACTGAGGAATGACCCTGGGATTCTCCCCCACCCCCCAATCTCTAGGTCTTACTAGCATCTCAGAGACTCACTGGAAATGCAGAAACAGTGCAGCGGGATGGAGGGAATAGCCCACCCACTGCCATTGGGTCCATTCTGACTCAGGCACCCCAGCATAGGGTTTCTGAGGCTGTCAATCATTACAGGAGCAGCAGGTGGGCTTGAACAGCTGACGTTGCAGTTAGTAGTCTAGTGTTTACCCCATATTGCCACCAGGACTGGAACCAGTCACTTATCCAAAGATACATTGTTGTGTATCTAACATGCTAAGTATGTTATCGAAGTATAATTTGCCAAAAACTTAAACTACAAATGGAGTCTCACGGTAATTATTGAGGAAAAAAGAGAGAATCTCCAGAGAGAATCCAAAATACAATTTCATAGGTACTGAAAGAAAGTCAGAAGAAGGTTACTAGGTTAGATACAAAACTGTTCAACATCCTGATAGTGCAATAAAACTGTAACATTTGGCTTTATCTTTTCTACCAGACAGAAATCATTTGCATTTTAACAGATAAATATCAATAAGGTTTAATATATATAACTTTAGATTTTGCATCCTAATCATTAGTAAAATAAGCAAAGTTCTGAATAAACTTGCAGAGAATGCAACAGTTCTCCGGTGGGCCTGTTGGTGCTCTAGCATGAAATGGAAAGGGTATACACAGTCAAGCTTACACATTAATTCAAAGTTTTGGATAAGTTTTCTCAATAGTGTATCATAATTATAATAAATTCCCATTTATTGAGCCCCTGTAGTTCAAGCTCACCAGCTGCTCCTCAGAAACCCTACAAAGGGTAGCTATGGGTCAGAACTGACTCGATGGTACTTCACAACAACAACTAATCTACCATGAGCTAGACATTGTGTTGGGTGTCTTACACACCTTATCTCCTTTAATCCCTTTAATATGTCTCAGATAACATGTTATTATTATCTCGTTTACAGAAGAAGAACCCATGTTCCAAGACATTAACTGATTTTCCTAAGGCCATACAGCTTATAAGTGACAGAGTGGAGACTTGAACCTATTAATGTCTGGCTGTGAATAAAGAATAAGGAAAACCTAGGAAGAATTGATGCTTTTGAACTATGGTGTTGGAAAAGAATATTAAATATGCCATGGACTGCATGACGAATAAACAAATCCATTTCAGAAGAAGTAGTGTCAGAATGCTCCTTAGAAGTGTGGATGGCCAGACTTCATCTCTCTTATTTTGGGCATGTTTATCAGGAGGGACCAGTTCCTGGAGAAGGACATCATGCTTGGTAATGTAGAGGGTCATCAAAAAAGAGCAAGACCCTCAATGAGATGGCTGCAAGAAAGGGCTTAAACACAACAATAATTGTAAGGATGATGTGGAACTGAGCAGTGTTCATTCTGCTGTACTTACGTCACCTAATAACAACAACTACAATGACTGACCAAGTAACATCTCCGGCTGGAGACACCGCACAGAGGCACTGGGCCGAGGGAATTATGGGGCTATGACTCAGCTATACTCCACTAGCCCAGCCTTTTCCTCTGGAGAGTTTTTGCTTCCCATTAAACACCTCCTCCTTGGCCTACCCTTTATCAAAGGGGCTGCCAGTGCCCAGAATGATAACTTTCCTTCTTCTAGAGGGGGACTTCCCTAGTTTTCAAAAAAGCATGCTATAGGCTTTGTCTTGGTTACTGAGTACAATTGTGACACAAATACCATAAGAAGGTGGCTTACAAAAACAAAAATTTATTTTCTCATAGCTCTGGAGGCTAAAAGTCCAAATCAGGATCTCAGCCACATCAATCCCTTCTGTGAGCCTCTCTAGTTTATGGTATCTACTGGCAATCCTTTTGAAAGTGTTGAAGAGCAAAGACGTCAGCTTGAGGACTAAGGTGCGCCTGACCCAAGCCATGGTATTTTCAATAACCTCATATGCATGAGAAAGCTGGACAGTGAATAAGGAAGACCGTAGAATTGATGCTTTTGAGTTATGGTGTTGGAGGAGAATATTGAAAGTGCCATGGGCTGCCAAAAGAACCAATAGATCCATTTT
>NW_006408700.1:335315-339137 GCF_000296735.1 Chrysochloris asiatica
CCAACTTTCATATGTATATGAGGAAATTGAAAATACCATAGCTTGGGTCAGGCACACCTTAGTCCTCAAACTGACATCTTTGCTCTTGAACATTTTAAACAAGTCTTGTGCTGCAGATTTGCCTAATGCAATACATCGTTTAATTTCTTTACTGCTGCTTTGTTGAGTGTTGATAATGGATCCAAGCAAAATGAAATCTGACAATTTCAATCTTTTCTCCATGTGTCATGTTATTTATTGGTTCAGTGGTGAGGATTATTGTTTTCTTTACGTGGAGGTTCAACCCATATTGAAGGATAAAATCCTCTTTACTTTCAGCAAGGAAGGTTGTATCGTCTACATATGGTAAATTGTTAATGAGTCTTCCTCCAATCCTGATGTCACACTTTTCTTCATATAATCCCTTTTCTTGGATTATTTGCTCAGCATTCAGATTGAATAAATTTGGGGAAAGGATACAATCTTGGTACACACATTTCCTGATTTCAAACCATTCAGTATTCGCTTGTTCTAGTCGAACAACTGTCTCTTGGTGTATGTATACGTTCCTCATGAGTGCACTCAGGTGTTTTGGAATACTCATTCTCTGCAGTGCTAAACATAGCTTGTCATGATCTACACAGTTGAAAGCCTTTGCATAGTCAATAAAGTAGAAGTAAGTATATTTCTGGTATATTACATTGTACATGTATTATATGACATTAGAGAAGGTAATCTGCTCTACCCAAGGCCAACTAATTTAGTCACATGTAAGTACTCCCTAACAACAACTAGACTAGTCATGGCCAAACCACTAAGAATCATGGTGTAGCCAAATTGACACAAAATTACCTATCATAGGATTAAAGTTCTGACTCAAACTATGTAAAATAATAGCAATAATCAGAAGTGTGTAGATATATATTGCAAATTGCAGTATTTTTACTCATGGTGACCGATCTTAAGCAAAATTACTGCTGTAAGCACATCATATATGTCAGCCTGGGCAAACACAGATGCACCTAAGTAGATTTAGAACATTAGCCCCAACTTCACACAGATTTGCAATGACTGATGACTGTCCACCTCTCAGCATCTGTCATATAGGGATTCTGTGCTCTGCAGGAAATTCACCAAAAGTGTCATAGCTCTGGTATTTCCCAGGGGACTCTGAGATAAATGAAACAGGAAACAAAATCCAAATGCTTTCTTCCTTGAAAGGGCCAATTCACTTAACCTGACAGCATATTTGACCTAAATTTAAGGCAGAAATGTGAGCGATTCATGTAAGGTGCTGTTTACAGGTGGTCTCTATATTGTTACAAAAAGGGCTTGCAGTATATACAAAGTCACTCCATAGAAAGACAGGGGGAGGCGGCAGAATCTAAGGAATGGAGACAGTGAAATTGTCATTGCTGTTCCTACTAAGGGATGTACCTTCTGTGGCTTTAAAATCATTAGTCTGTGATTTGAGAAAACCACTGGTATTCTCTAAACAGAGGACACAAAATAGCAAGCCACACTAACCCAGAGACTAAATCCACTGCTATGCAGTTGATCCCTATGTAGGGTTTCTGTGACTGTAAATTGTTATGAAAGCAGATAGCCTCATCTTTCTCCCATGGAGTGACTGGTGGATTTGAACCTCTGACCTTTTGATTAGCAGTCCAATGATTAACCCATGTGATTAGCATATATGAACTTTCATGTCATTTTTTTAAATTAGAAAATTACCATAGATATTCAATATTTGTCTTCTCTTGATAAAAGAGATTTTGCAAGAAGGAACCACAATGTTTAAGCAGAGTGGACTAGAGCTGGATAGAGGCCCCTTCCATTTGGATGAGCTTGAACTATAGACACTCTATCTACCATTGGCCCAAATAGCTCCCTGAAATTGAGACCCAGTTGGTGTTTATCTTTGCACTTTAAGAAGGTTTTTCCATTTTTAGTTGTTTTTAAAAAATATATATATAATAACATTAGAAAGAAAGTGGGACCCTCATTTATTGTTGGTGAGAATACAAAATACAAGCATACCTCAGCGATATTGTAGTTTGGTTCCAGACCACTGCAATAAAACAATTATTGCTATAAAGTGAGTCACAGAAATTTTATTTTGGGCTTCCAGTATATATAAGAGCTATGTTTACACTATAATCTATTACGTGCACAGTAACATGATGAAAACATTTGGAATGTTGGGAGAATGGCCAAAATGTGATCCAGAAAGCAAAGTAAGCACATGCTGTTGGAAAAAGTACATGTACTGAACATGTTCAATGCAGGATTTCCACAAGCCTTCAATTTGTAAAAAGTTAAATATATGCAAAGCACAGTAAAACAAGATATGCCTGTATGCAGCTACTTTGGGATACAATTTGGCAGTTACCGAAAAGGTTAAACACAGAGTTATTTTGTTATTGTTGTTAAGTGCCATCGAGTTGTTTCTGACTCATGTTGTATTGTTGTTAGATGCCATCCAGTGGGTACCAACTTATAGCGACCTTATACACAACAGAAGGAAACACTGATTAGTTCTGCGCCAACCTCACGATCTTTGTTACACCTTCTAGTGAGGTCCATGTGTATAGTTGTCTTTTATGTTGTTTTAAAAAGTTATTTGCAATGAAGAAGTCATTGGTCTTCCAAATTCTATCATGCAATCCCCAGCTTTGTTGGAATCACCAAGGTCATATTTTTCTTCTTTGTTTCCAACCTTCCCATTCCAATAATCACCAATAACTATCAATACATCTTGATAGCGTGTTTGATCAATTTCAGAATTAAGAAGTTTGTAGAATTCTTCAATTTCATCATCACTGGCTTTAGTAGTTGGATGTACATTTGAATAACAGTGGTAGTATCTGGTCTTTCTTGTGTTGTTGTTGTTGTTAGACCGTTGAGTCAGTTCCAGCCCATAGCGACACTGTATAGGGTTTCCACAGAGTGGCTGGTGAGTTTGAACCACCAACCTTGTGGTCTAGTGCATTACCCTGCAGTGCCACACCAGGTCTTCCTTGCAGGTATATGGATATTATCCTATCATGAGAGCATTGTACTTCAAGACAGATTTTGATATATTCTTTCGATGATGAATACAACACCATTCCTTTTCAATTTGTCACTCCTGGAATAGTAAACCATGTGATTGTCAGATTCAAAATGGCCCATACCAGTCCATTTCAAATCATTAATACCTAAGATATCAATATTTATGCTTTACATTTCATTTTTGACAATTTCCAATTTTCCTAGGTCCAAACTTCATAATTCTATGTTCCAATTATTAATGAATGTTTACAGCTGTTTCTCTTCATTTTGAGTTGTGCCCCATCAGCAAATGAAGGTCCCAAGGACTTTGCTCCATTCACATCATCACAGTCAGCTCTACTTTGAGGAGTCAGCTCTTCCACAATTGAATTTTGCATGCCTTCCAACCTGAGGGGCTCATTTCTGGCACTATACCTGACAATATTCTGGTGCTCTTGGTCATGTTTTAAAATTCAAACTTCTGGTGCTGACAGTGTTCCACTGCTATTCATAAGGTTTTCATTGACTAAATATTCAGAATTAGTCCATCTCTCCTTCTTCCTAGTCTGTCTTCATCTGGAAGCTCAGCTGAAACCCATATATCATAGGCAGCCCTGCTGGTACTTAAAAAAAACATGGCATAGCTTCCAGAATCACAACAACACGCAAGCCACCACAGAACGACAAACTGACAGATGAGTGGTGGAAGGGTTGTGTGTTGTTGTAGTTAAGTACCATTGAGATGGTTCTGACCCATAACTACCCTGTAGAGGGTTTCCAAGGAGTGACTGGTGAGCTTGAACCATGAAC
>NW_006408700.1:341667-342749 GCF_000296735.1 Chrysochloris asiatica
CGGTTCCGACTCGATGGCACCTGACAACAATAACAACAACCTTAATTGGAGGGAGTGTCACAAGGCTGTGACATGCAACACCTTTTATCTTATAGGAAATATGGAGAGAAACTTGAACAGAGTAAGTGGACCTACTACCACCAGGAGTCCTGGTGTGGTGCTGTGGAAAAGCCCTGGACCACAAGGTTGGTTTGGACCACAAAGTCAGTGTAACCCACAGGTAACTGGTTCGAACTCACCAGCTGCTCCTCAAAAACCCTATACAAGGTTGCTATTAGACGGAACTTACTTGATAGCACTTATCAATCACAACTACCACCAGGGTAGAAGATCCAGGAGTGGAATGTGTCCTTTGGACGTAGGGTCCCTGCATTGTGGCACTCTCCAAGTAATACTGGGGCTACAGACAAGAACCTTTTGCCAGGACCAATGAAGGAAACACCTTCCCCTAGAGCTGGCCCTGTGAATTTGGGCTTCTAGCCACCTAAACTGCGAAAGAATGCATTTCTAGTTGTTCAGGAAAGCCAGCCACTTGTGATATTTCTATCATAGCAGTATTAGATAACCCACTTGCATCAGAATAGATGAGCTCCAGACAGTTTTTAATGGCTCCTTTTTCAGAAGTAAATCTGATGAACCTCTGGGTGGACTCAAGTCTTCAACTTTTCAGTTTGCAAGAGTGTGTTAACCACTGCGCCACCAGGGACAAATGCAAACAGGCAGAGAGCAATGTTATTATAGCTTCACAAAGAAGGGGACAAGAAGAGAGAAAAGAAAATATCTTGGTGCTTAGGGGCCAAAGGTAGAATGTGTTATTGTTGAGTGCTGTCAAGTTGATTCCAATTCATAACGACTCTGTACAGGGTTTCTGATGAGTGTGAGCCTCTGACTTTTTAGTTCGCAGTTCAGTGCTTACCTTACAGTGCCACACCAGAAGTCTAATGGGAGAATACACATATAGATATGTATGGAGATATACATAGATATTGTTGTTGTTGTTAAGTGCCATCGGGTCGGTTCCAACCAATAGTGATCCTGTATAGGGTTTCGGAAGGAGCTCTGGTAGCGTAGTCGTTATGAAT
>NW_006408700.1:343264-378475 GCF_000296735.1 Chrysochloris asiatica
TATAGTCTGATGGTTGGTTGTATGCCCCTGAGTCAGTCATGACTCATAGCGACCCTATTTAGGGTTTCCAAGGCTGTAAGTCTTTATGGGAACAGAAAGCCTCATCTTTCTCCCATGGAGCAACTGGTAGATTCGAACTGCTGACCTTTCAGTTAGCAGCCCAGCTCATAATTCACTACGCTATGCTATTACTAATCTATAAGTGAAAAATCCATTACACTTCAGTTAAATATGAAGGCATGAGTTCAATTATATTATTTCACAGCAGCAGAAATTAATGCATTGTAAATTGTTACAGTCAGTTTGCTCATTACTTTCATCAGTGAGTGTGTGAGCGCACACCTGTAAATTTATTGAGTTGTTGTTAAGTGCCAACAAGTCAGTTCTGACCCATACAACCCTGTATAGGATTTTTGAGGAGCAACTAGTGAGTTTGAATCACCGACCTTGCAGTTCAAACCGACTTTGCAGTCCAACGCATTAACCCACAGCACCATCAGTAAACAATATTAATTATGTCAAAGCTAACATACATGGAATAATCCCATTTAGTATCAAATATTCTGAAGTATTAGGCGCAGTATAGGAGATTGCTTTTTATAAGCATCTTCAGAATACAGAAACAATCTTTTTAGAACACGCAATTTGTTATTACTTTGAAGAAAATATTGCTTTTTCCAGACTCTAATTTTTTATAAATGTCCACATCTGACAAAGTCAGTTGCCCCAGGACCACTAAATTCTGAAGAAAAAAAAAAAAATCTGTAGTTAAATTGTTTGCTTGTCCTAGGAGTAACAATTGATTCTATGATTTAATTTATAAATTCTTCCATAGAACAGATGAAAACATAATTTATTTTACCAGACTGATGCGTTTAACATTTACCCAGTTTAATATAGTTCATTATACCACATTGCCCTGGGTTAGAAAATACTTAGAAAGAAAGATATACTGTATGTCAGCCACAGCAGAAAGTCAGACACAGTAAGAGGCAGTTTCAGATTCACTAAGAAGCTTGAAAAAGGATGTCTCCCCAAGAGGGAGTGAAGAAAGGGCCCAAGCAGGTACTTAGGTGGCCTAACCCAGCCAAACTACTATGGTCAAGTTGATCCTGTACACATTGACTCTACAAGACTCAGGAGAATTGCCCCATAGTTTTTCAAGGCTGTAAATCTGTATGGAAGCCAATTTCTAGTTTGAACAACCGTCCCTTCAGTTCACAGCCAAGCATTTTAAACACTGTGCTTTCAGGATACCTTAAGAGAAAGGCTAAGTGTAGAATGGTGATGATGGTGTGCGGTGGAATTGGTTCTGACTCGTTGTTGTTGTTAGGTGCCATCGAGTCGGTACCGACACACAGCGACCCTACACACAACAGAATGAAATACTGCCTTGTCCTGTGCCTACCTCACAATTGTTGCCACGCTTGAGCCCACTGATGCTGCCACTTGGCCAATCCATCTCACTGGGGGTCTTCCTCTTTTTCTCTGACCCGCCACCTTACCAAACGTGATATCCTTCTCCAGCGACTGGTCCCTTCTGACAATATGTCTGAAGTATGAGAGGCAAAGTTTGTCCATCTTGGCCTCCAAGGAGCACTCTGGCTGCACTTCTTCCAACACAGATTTGTTGGTTCTTTTGGCAGCCCATGGCACTTTCAATATTCTCCTCCAACACCATAACTAGAATGCATCAATTCTTCTACGGTCTTCCTTATTCACTGTCCAGTTTTTGCATGCATATGAGGTTATTGAAAATATCATGGCTTGGGTCAGGCATACCTGAGTCCTCAAGGTGACATCTTTGCTCTTCAACACTTTAAAAAGGTCTTGTGCAACAGATTTGCCTAATGCAATACATCCTTTGATTTCTTGACTGCTGCTTCCATGAGTGTTGATAGTTGATCCAAGAAGAATGAAGTCCTTGACAACTTCAATCTTTTCTCCGTTGATAAGAATGTTGTGTATTGGCCCAGTGGTGAGGATTTTTGTTTTCTTGACATTGAGATGTAATCCATACCCAAGGTTGTGCTCTTTGATCTTCATAAGTAAAGGTTTTAAGTCCTCTTCACTTTCAGCAAGCAAGGTTGTATCATCTGCATATTGCCAGTTGTTAATGAGTCTTCCTCCAATCCTGATGCCATGTTTTTCTTCATAGAACCCAGCTTCTCAGATTATTTGCTCAGCATACAGGTAGTGAGGTTGGCCCAGGATTGGGCAGTGTTCCGTTCTGCTGTGCATAAGATCGCTATGGGTTGGTACCAACTCAATGGCACCTAACAACAACTAAATACAGTTTGAATAAGTATGGTGAAAGAATACAACCCTGTCATACAACTCTGCTAATTTTAAATCAGTGTTCCCATGTTCTGTTTGAACGACTGCTTCTTGGCCCAGGTACAGTTTCCTCATGAGCACAATTAAGTGTTCTGGAATACTCATACTTTGCAATGTTGTCCATAGCTTGTCATGATCCACAAAATCAAAAGCCTTTTCATAGTCAATAAAGCACAGGTAAACATCTTTCTGATATTCTCTGCTTTCAGCCAAGATCCATCAGACATCAGCAATCATATCCTTTGTTCCATGGCCTTTTCTGAATCCGGCTTGAACCTCTGGAAGTTCTCTGTCAATGTATAGTTGCAGCTGTTTCTGCATTACCTTTAGTAAAACTTTACTTGCATGGGCTATCAAAGAGATTGTCCAATGATTTCTGCATTCCGTTGGGTCATCTCTCTTTGGCATGGGCACAAATATGGATCTCTTCCAATCAGTCGGCCAGATAGTTGTCTTCCAAATTTCTTGGCAGAGAAGAGTGAGTGCCTACTGTGCCACCTCACTTTCTTGAAAAATTTCAATTTTTATTCCATCAACTCCTGGTGCCTTGTTCTTTGCTAATTCCTTCAGTGCACCTTGGACTTCCTCCTTCAGTATCATTGGCTCTTGATCATATGCTACCTTAAAATCATTGAACATCAACCATTTCCTTTTGTTACAGTAACTTTGTGTATTTCTTCCATCTTCTTTTGATGCTTTCTGCATCGTTCAATAATTTGCCCAGAGAATCTTTCAATAATGAAAGTCGACTGTTGAATTTTTTCTTCAGTTCACCCAGCTTGAGAAATGCTGAGCGTGTTCTTCCTTTTTGGTTTTCTGACTCCAGATCTTTGCACATTTTGTTATAATATTTGACTTTATCTTCTGGAGCTGACCTTTGAAATACTCTGTTCAGCTCTTGTACCTCCTCATTTCTTCCATTTGCTTTAGCATCTATACGCTGGAGAGCAAGTTTCAGTGTCTCTTCTGACATCCATTTTGACCTTTTCCTTCTTTCTTATCTTCTTAATGACTTTTTGCTTTCTTCCTGTATGATGTTCTTGATGTCATCCCACAACTATTCTGGTCTTCAGTCTTTAGTTCTGGCTCATAGCGACCCTGAATAGGGTATTCAAGGCTGTAAATCTTTAGAGGAGCAGAAAAACCTCATTTTTCTCCCATGGAATAGCTGGTATTTTCAAACTGCTGACCTTGAGGTTAGGAGCCTGACTCATAACCACTATATTACCAGAGCTCCTTAACTGAAGAATAGTGAGTTGCATATTCTTTTAAAACAAAAAATATATTAACCATATTCAGACTAATGTAGATAAATAGGTGGAAAGATAGATGGATGGTTAGGTGGTGCTGGAGGATAAGCACTGGACTGCTAAGCATAAGGTCGGCAGTTCAAATTTACCGGACGCTCCTTGGAAACCCTATACAAGGTCACTATGAGCCGGAACTGACTCAACAGCACTTAACAAGTGGATGAATAGAATGATCAATTGATTGATTGATCAATCAATAGATAATTACATACATACATATGTAGATTGATGAATGGATGGATGAGCAACAATCTAAAACACACATTATAACATAGAAAACATATCAAACTTACTCTGTTATTTTATTTTTATTTATTTAAACTTTTTATTGTGAATTGAGTGAAAGTTTACAGACAAGATAATCAGCTTTACAGTCCACAAATCCTGTACTTT
Source organism: Chrysochloris asiatica (assembly GCF_000296735.1). NCBI lineage: Eukaryota > Metazoa > Chordata > Mammalia > Afrosoricida > Chrysochloridae > Chrysochloris > Chrysochloris asiatica. The sequence continues at coordinate 347,305 of NW_006408700.1, forward strand.
GTTTCATCTCAATGATTGAAATTTCCTCCAAGCAACAACTGTTACCCTGTTTCCTCCCTCAGAGGTTCCTATTTGCATTCTACCCACCTTCCTCTCCCTACTCCACTTTGTCCTTGGGCATTTGCTGCCTTTTGAATTTGAATGACAGACCAGTGGGGGGACAGCAGCACCAGCAAGGCATGTTCACCATAATCCCCAAAACAGTAGAAACAACAGAACTGTCCATCTGCTAATTGCTAAGCAAAAATGGCACAGGCTTTTATGAAGGACCTGCATTAGAGCCTGCTTTCACTAACTGAAAGAAATCAAAGAGGACTTTTGCTTTTACAAAAAAAAAAACAAGTGAAAATAGCATTTGTTTTGCAGCAAACCATTCATGTCATTACCAAACTCCTCCCCCAGGAACTACACTCTAAATACATTATTTCTTTATAATGACAGTGAATTTATCATATAATTCCTGCTTTTACTATGTGTTAGTGTTGTTTTAGGTTTTATGTGTTATTTGGTATGGTTTAGATTTGGAAATGCTCAAAAATTTTCCCACACAAATTAATAACAATTGCTTGTTTGTTTTATGCCATTTCAGCTTATCAAAGGCTTCAAAGGAATACTCTACCTTCAGCTAGCAGGGGAAATCTTTAGATACATTGAAATACAATGGAATATTATTTAGCCATAAAAAGGAATGAAGTACTGTTACATGCTGTAACAAAGATGATCCTTGAAAACATTATGCTAAGTGAAAAAAAAAGACACAAAAGTCCACATATTGTATCATTCCATTTATATGAAGATTATATATGTTGATTAATTTTTGCCAGTAAAAGAAAAGAGAAGGAAATGGAAATGAACCATTGCTAAGTATGGTATTTCTTTGTGGTGTGATAGAAATGATCTGGAATTATGTAATGGAGAATGGCTACACATCATAGCAAGCATATTAAGAACCACAGAATTGTATGATATGGTGATTGGTCAATATTGTGTTGTGTAATTTATATGTGTATTCTGATCATTTCCATCTTCCATTGCTGTAACTATTTTATATGTTCCTACAAGTCACAGCCTACATTTATTTAACTCATTTGGATTTTCAGTGTAGAGGGAAGAGACAAAATCAGGTTATCTCAGCTAATGAGAGCTCTGTGGGGGAAGAAACAGAGGCAACTACACAGCCAGGCCTCACAAAGAACTAGAACATTGTTCAAAAACACAACAGTTGCTCCATTAGAGCTGGAATTGGTTCTGGTGTCTTAAGCACAACTCTAATAGTCGTCCCCTAAGAAGCTGGCATCCTTTGATTTCCACTCTGGTGTTCTGCCATTGAGGATGACTCAGCTACTCTGTTTCTCCTTCTATTGCTCTTCATGTGTCTAGCTTTCTCCTAAATGTTTCTCGTTCATTTCCTGCAGAATAGCAACTGATTGGCTCACTTGTCATAATCCAGCGAGACTGCCCTTGGTAGACGTCTTCCTAAGTAAACACTAGCCAACTTATAGGTGATCATTTAGGACCTAGGGAGAGAAGAAGGTCAAGAGGTAAAATGTAAGGAAGGCTTTGTAAATTAGGACAGAGTAGAAATACCCCATAAGGTTTACGTAAAGACTACGACATCTTTCTTCCAGAGAGTGCTGGTGGGTGCAAACTGCTAACTTTTCTGTTAATAGACAAGCTATTAACCACCATGTCCCCAAGGCTCCTTCCATCCCTATATATACACTCTTCTGCAATATAACTTTGTGCCTCCTTCTCTCAAAGACTAGTGTCCATTTCTCTACCTAATGGACACTAGGCTGCCATGACTGCTTTGGAAATGGACTAACAGATGTGATGGAGCAGTACTTACAAGGGACTTGCACACTGGGCTCTCTCTTGCTGCTCTTGCTCTTGCCATGTGTAAATAAGCCTGGGCTCGGCTGATGGATGATGAGAGATATATGTCTTAATCACCCCTATCTCCCCAGCCAACAGCCTGCCAACTGCCAGACATGTGAGTAAGGCTGTCTTAGATCATCTAACCTCTGGCTAACCCATCAGGTGACCATGGATGTGTGAGCCAAACCAGAATAGAAAAGCCAAGTCAGGCCAAACTGGAACAGCCCAGCCAGCCAATCATGACCTAAATAAACTGGTGTTTTAAGTCATGACGTTTGGGGATGGCATGTTATACAGCAAAAGCTAACTGAAACAGCATTTTAAAATATCCTTTTTTTTCCCATTATCAGTTCAACAAATATCTACTAGATACTTTCCATGTATAAGGTTGTGTGTAGGCTTAAGAATCCAGGCATGGAGAGAGGTCTGGCTATTTAGAGGGGTCCCATAACCTCTAACAGGAGTCCTGGTGTGGCGCTGTGGGTTAATGCGCTGAACTGCAAGGTCAGTTTGAAGGCTGTGGTCTTTGATCTTTATCATTAAATATTTTAAGTCCCCTTCACTTTCAGTAAGCAAGGTTGCATCATCTGCATATTGCAGGTTGTTAATGAGTCTTCCTCCAATCCTGATGCCATGTTTTTCTTCACATAACCCAGCTTCTCAGATGATGTGCTCAGCCAGCATACAGGTTGAATAAGTATGGTGAAGGACTACAACCTTGTCGCATACCTTTCTTGATTTTAAACCATTCAGTGTTCCCATGTTCTGTTCGAACAACTGCCTCTTGGTCTAGGTACAGATTCTTCATGAGCACAATTAAGTGTTCCGGAACACTCATACTTCGCAATGTTACCTATCCAACTTGTTAACAAACGTGTGGTAGTTCAAGTTGTTTCTTGCCTACTTTATGCCTATCCTGATAATTTAGTTTACACATCTCATCCCCAGTCTATTAAATTCATTTAATTATATCGCTGTTCAGGGGTCCCGGGTGGCACAAATGGTTAAGTGCTCCGTTTCTAACAACAAACTTGGTGGTTTGAATCCACCCAAAGTTGTTTCAGTAGAAAGGTCTGGTCTTCTAAGTCCAAAATATCACTGAAATTGAAAGTTCTATTCTGAAACAGGTGGGATTCTAAAGCAATGGTTTTGTTTTTGTCCGTGTTTCACTTGAATATGCAGGCCAATTGGTATGCATACCTCCAAGTACATGAGAGGGACTATTTGAATTGCGAAGTAATTTAGCTGTTGTTTCGTTTTTTGAGTTGATTCAACAATTTCCTAAAGTTGATTCCTTAGAACACAGTGGAAAATAATTGGTTTTAGAGTCATATAAAAACACCACTTTCCCAAATGCTTAAAAATAAACCTGTTAACAACTGTATCAGCAATAACTGAACTATCTATAATCATGTGTATTATTTAGGAAGAACATGTTTCTCAAGTGTCTGGAGAAATGTTTTCATAAGAAGAGTCATTTAAAGTGAACGGCTCTGCCTAAAGCCATTCAAACACTGCCAAATTTACAACAGTGGTATACTACAAAAAAGCCCAGTGGTCTAGTCTTACAACGCCTGTTCCTTGCACCCCAACTTCCAGTAGCAGTACTGATACCTGCACAACTTTCGGCATGACACAACCCACAAGATGAAGCCGGCACAGTGCCTGGCAGGCTCACAATTGAATTATTTGCTGAGTGAACAACACCAACAAACTCAGCTTCAATTTCCCCAAATACAGAATGAGAATCCGTATCATTAAAGGCCCTAATAATTCAAATACCTTTATCCCCACAAGACAAAAGTGTTCAAAATGTATATACATCAGTTCAATTTATTAATTTAGGCTGATCTAAAACAGTTTGCATTTGCTCTTTAAAAGGAACACAAAGTATAAAACTATATGTATGTATATAAAACAAATAAATAAATAACCCTGAAAAGTATACAGTTCTTTTTCAAAGCGATTTAAGAAACAGACCATTAAAAAAAGTGTGATTGAGATGTCTTCATGGAATTTTAACAAAATGCAAAAGGAGGCAACCGAGCGTAGACACAGGCACCAAGGGCTATCAGAGCTGAGGTCACTGTAAGGAAAGGATGATGAATTAGCTTGGTTCTGCCTGTCAGCAGAATGTCTATGACGGGCATTGTGAATTTCATTAGGGTTTTAAACTGAATGAATCTGCCACACTGCTAAATATAAATTAATTCTAAACCATAGCTTGAGCATTTCACAAACTTTAAAAACAAAGCAATTTTTGGTTTGGTAGTGATGGAAATGCCATAGCTTTTTACCACTCAATTGTGATAAAATACATATGAAACTGACTTTTAACCACTGTACAGGGCACAATTCAGTGACATATGTTACAGTCACAACATTACACAACCAGTACCATTATCTAGTTCCAGAACATTTTCATCACTCACACAGGAAACCCTGTGTCCTTTAAATGCTTGCTCCCCCACTCCCAAACCCTGGCAGCCATTAATCTTTCTGTCTCTACAGGATTGCCTGTTCTGGAGATTTCATATACATGGATTCATACAACATGTGACTTTCTGTGGCTGGCTTCTCAGCTTGTTTCCAAGATATGACACAGGCTTTTAGCATTAAAGATAAAGCCAACTATCAATGTAAATCATGAGATAAGGAAGACACATTGGAACCTAAAAGATGTCTAAATGAATGAGTCAGTGTAAATTAACTTTCAGAATGCCATTCAAGTTCTCAGCCCTGACTGGTACTTAAACACTCTGGTCAAAGAAACAGTACAAATTCAACATTTTAAATACAGCATAAACATCTTTAGAATCCAAAGTCACCAGACTATCAACCATTCAAAAGTAATTAATTTAACATGCCAGGGCTATTATCACAAAGCTATTGGAATGTTGTTAGGGAATCAATACAATTATTTATTTCAACCCTCTTTCTAATACAGACAAGTTCTATGACGCTATCAGTTAGTATGAAAGACATCCCGTTGACATAGTTAAATATTCATTGGGTCATTTCACGCTTGTACAGATTCAGGACACATCATTACTGCCATGTCTACTGTTTAATTTCTTTTAAACAAGTTAGGTGATTAAAACTGAAAGCAGATACTTCAAAATTTCAGTACTACAGATTTGTTTTTTACTTGGTGATCTCAAAGGGGCTTTAAAAGAAACTGAGTAAGTTATGTAATCTAAATTTATTGACTCAAATGATAACTTTGATTAATTAGCAGAAGTAAAAGTTTTTAAAAACCTGCATTTACTTATCTAGGCTTTTTGATCACCTGGTTAGAAAACTGATGTCAAGACATATGCAATATGTGCTAATAAATATAAAAGGCTAAGTTAAAAAAAAGAAGGGTCTGATAGAATAACCATGGAATAGAACCTCTTCTTTGAACTTCAATCGCTTGATCAATAACAAATTATAGCTACTGTGTTTATATTAGACTTTATCACTGAGTAACAATGTAACAATTATTATCCTCTGACTAGAAAGAGTATAAAAAGTGACCTGATGTTAATAATCAGCTTCTCCAGCTAAGAATGAACACATACAGGCATAATGTACCTGTTTAGGGATCTTGTGTGAGACACAAAAAACACAAACAAGCTAAGAATTTATATTCATTTAAGTTCAAATGAAATACAGTAAATTGGCTTTTACAGGAAAAGAACATTTGAGCTGATGAATCAGTCTTAAAAGAGTTTCACAAAAATGCCATTTTATTATTTTCAAATATATAAACTATCACCACCACTAGAATTAGCTATGTATCAAAGAATCATTTCTTACTATCCTAGTATGTGCATGCAAATGGGCTAATAAAATATATGTTGTTGTTGTTAAGTGTTGTTGAGTCAGTGCTGACCCATAGTGACCCTGTCTAGGATCTCCGAGGAGCAGCTGGTGAGCTTGAACCGCTGACCATGCAGTTCAAATGGCTTTGCAGTCTGGGGCATTAACCCACAGTGCCATATTAAGGATATGTAAAATGGTATTATTTGAGCTTGTGAAAAAGAAATATATTTCTGTTTAGCTTGTCAGTTTGCTTCAGAAACAATTTTCTTTATAGCAAACATATCAAAAAGATAGAACAATTATATGGAAACTTCATCAATAAATAAGGTTTTACTACAATGCATGTTCATGATTCTTCTTTGAAACTCATTCCTTTGTCATTTATAAATGAAAAATTACTCTCCATACTACATCAAGATATCAAAAAATCTGTTCTTAGGTAACAAAGCATCTCAAGATATATTTCTATACCTCCATTAACACATCTCAAGATGTTATTAAAATCTATATGAGCAATTTATGAAGGCTCTATATGTCAAATAGATATAAAAAAACAATGTTTATAGATTTCATCAATTATAAATGCAAAAAATACTTGTGAAACTTCTGCAAAAGGTTCTAATATTTGCAAATTATTTCTAGAACAACAAAAATTAGTTTCTACTTTTTCCCCTTTTTGATCATACCCAATTTTTCTAAAAACATAAATATGCAATATTACAGGCAACAATACTTTCCAGATTAATATCCTTGCATTCAAGATTTTCTCCTTTCTTCATTTATAAAGTGTAAAAGTGACCACTTCAAAACATATTTCTCTTAGTTTTTTCAAATATCCCAACACACTCAACTTGGAGTAACTTAGTTTTCACACCCATAAAATGGAAATTACAAAGATCTTATCGTTTGATCTTACTTTGATCTTTTAAATTAAAGGTAGAATAACTGTGTAAAAGATGACTTCAAAAGAAAACACCCTTGTGTCTTCCCTTATTTGGAAAGTATTTCACTAGTTGTCCTTTACTTATAATGCTCAAACTAGTTTATGGGTTTGTTTTTTTAGATCAAATCCTAAAAATAAATAAATTATTCAAGTATTTTAAACATAATGAACCAAGTAACTGTTGATTTTTTAAAGTGTTACTAATATTCCTTTTTTCCTAGGCTTCATGAACATGTTGATGTTGATGTTTCCAACCCACAGCGATCCTGCATAGCGTTTCCAAGGAGCGGCCAGTGAGCTTGAACTACCAACTTTGCGGTTCAAACTGACTTTGTAGCCCAGAGCATTAACCCACAGCGCTACACCACGACTGCACGTGAGCATGTTAAGTAAGGACTATTTACAGCAACAGTTAGATATGCAGGCAAACGCATAACAGAGAAATTCTTTTCACCAAAAGATGTTTGTTGTCCAGCCTTTGAAGAGAACGAAGGCCAATTGCTTGCTTTCTTACTGTTCCTCAAAACACCCAATTCTGCAGCTTCTAATCACAGCAGCTCCCACGTGGCATGTCCTGCAGGAGGTCAAAGTGGTTTTAATGCTGCATAACTACTCCTTGTTGTTGTTGACTGCCGTCGAGTCGGTTCTGACCCATAGAGACCCTGTACAGGGTTTCTGAGGCTATAAATCTTTACGGGAGCAGAAAGCCTCATCTTACTTCCATGGAACAGCTGGTAGTTTCGAACCGCTGACCTTGCGGTTCGCAGCCTGATTCGTAACCACTATGCTACCAGAGCTTCTTAGACAATTTAAAATAACTAATAAACCCTATCTCTTTTTAGGATGGAAAATATTAATAGCTATCTTGCTTTCAAACTCCTAAAACTACAGTCAAATACCCACTGGAAAAATGTATCAATAAGCTACCATATCTTTTAAAAAGATGGAAATTTTGTTGAAAACCCCATTTTTATCAACATTATTGGATTCAGATCCCAATATCCAATGATAAAACTGACTGCCAGAGTCAATTTCCACTCACAACGAGCCTATATAAAGTTTCCGAGACTTACAGAAACCATCTTTATGACAGAACGGCTGGTGGGTTTGAACTGCAGCCCTTCTAGTTACCTCCTTATCCAATGATAAGGGAGTCTGAAATAACAGTAACACTGATGGATACAGAGATCAGGGTCACAAAGCAAAAAATAACAAAAACAAAACCCATACTACGACAGATAATACCTCTTCTTGATAGGACTGAAAGGATTCCTTCAAATATTCAATTCACGGGATTTAATCCAGTACTCTACTCCTACTCTTTGCTTATTTTGGAATTCTAATGTGTTCACATGACTCTACAAGCACTAAACAAGATGAGTGATGATGAAGCTAACTGTTATTGCTAATGAACTAAAACTTACACTGCAATTTACCGTAACCCTAAGAAACACTAGTGAAATATACTAATACAAATTGAGTAAGCATACATACCAGTTAAAACAAACTTCCAACAACCGTGTTGTTGTTGTGTTACTGAGTCAGTTCCGACTCACAGCAACCCTGTACAGGGTTTCCAAGGAGTGGCTGGTGAGTTTGAACCATGTACTTTGTGGTTCAAATAGACCTTGCGGTCCAGTGCTTTATCCCACAGCGTCACACCAGGACTCCACCCCAACAGCCATCTAACCACTGATTTTGCCATGTAGCTAATAAGATTGAGACAACTAGCATAGATCATCATACTTTAACCATCAATTCCTATCAGCACATCAGCATTACAATTTGGAGGGCACACCCATGCGTTCACAGGAACGTCTCAGGCTTTCCTCTAAATTCTCACACCTGGCCGAGCATCAACCACCCTGAAGCCTTGGTAAAGGTGACTGCCAGTTCCCACGCCCAAGTTTCTGATCCAGTAGGTCTGGGGAGGACTTCAAGCATTTACATTCCCAGTGACACTGAGTCTTCTGAACCAGGGACCATACTTTCAGAATCAGTACTGTAAGTGGCCCGTGAGTCCCAAAAGTCAGGTAGGGAGAGACCTGACAGATATTAAACTAATAGGCAATCCTCCATAAGGAGGCTAGAGACAAGAGGAAATTAGGATGATTTTCTTCCATCCTCACATGTGCCTTTTATCTTGCTGGTTAGCAGACGACAGAATCAACAAAGACTTCTCAAATGACAAACTACTTGACTGACATACAAACCTTTTCATGCTAAAAGGTTGGATAGATTGTTCCCATTACAAGTCTCAGAAAAAAACACCGTCAGAGCCCTTCAGCCCTTCTGCACCTGCCCCTAGGTAAGACTATTTTCCAGAAGACACTGAGGGGCAAAGAAACATAACCAATGTATTCTCCATATTTTAAAAAAGGTGCTTTTAGTGCTTCCCAGTGCAACCTGGGTAACAGTGGTAGTCAATCAACAAGCAACTCTTACAGCATGCAGAAAAGCCACACTCAAGAAACAAACGTTTGAAATCTGTCAAATAAGTACTAAAATGTTATTTCAGTGAAAGTTTTAGATTTTAACTTACTGAGCCATATAATGGGAAAACATTAATTTTATTAGAATTTGAACAAATGTTGCACAAAGAAAACATTTTAACAAAATAACATGGTGGCATAACTAAAGAGAAAACAGCCAAAAATATGTAAAAGAAATAAGGTGGAAAAAATGTTACCTAGCTCATGATCGTGTGGAAACAAGTCTAAATGTAAAAATCATGGATTTTTAAATGCACAACCATTTAAAATAACAAGTTAATGCTTGTGCTATTCTAACCAGACACACTCTTCAGCAAAACTTAAAAGGCAGTTATATTTTGCAGTATTTGTTATCTTATCTGACTTTTTCACCAAAAGAGAAACTTTATGCAATTTAATCTTATAGCTGAAAAAAACAAACTTTAAGCACTGAGAAATAAGTGTAATAATTCTACCAATTAAAACGGTGAGGTAAAACAATGATTAGTCTTTAATGCTACGTTTTTCAACTGTGCTAAGCACTTGATCCAACCAAAACAAGTCTTAAGAAGTTGAGAGTTTTTCTCTAATGCCCAAGAAAGGCCTCTGCCTAGCCTGATTGCCATATATGGGAATCAAGACCCGAGTAACAACATAGCATCCTCAGGGACAAATACAGGAAGAAAAGACACAATAGTCTTCAAATTTCTAACAAGGTAACTAGCCACCTTTGTAGTCTATCAAATGCTAGAAGTTACTTAAAATCAATTACTTAAGTATATGTCCCTGTCCCCTCTTTGCAATTTAATTATAAATACTGATGTACTCTTTTTTGGTTTGTTTTTAATAAGAGTATAAATCAATCTGAAAGTTGAATAAAATACTTCAAGCATTAATGTTGCTTAAGTGATGCTGAGTCGTATCCAACTCATAGCAACTCTGCACCAGGTTTCTGAGGAGCAGCTTGTGGGTTTGAACTGTTCACCTTGTGGTTCACAGTCCAGTGCTTATCCTCCAGCATCACATATAATATTTTCTATTATATGCTGATCTTTTTACAAAGATGCAATTCTTACTGTTAGAGAAGTCTATGGGGAATTAACTTGGATATGCTTTAAAGAGAGTGCCAATCAAGATAGGTTTACTGCATTTCATGATTGTCAGTCTACAAAGATAGCAAATTTCACATTTTAAATCTTAAAACTGCAATTGTACTATTTTTTAATAAATATCAAAGGCAACAGTTTAAAATACTTATGAAAAAAGTTACTATGCAATGCATTCAATACAACATGCCCAAATCAAATTTAAAATCAGGTCTATCAATTTCCTTTTCTCCAAATAGCAAATATATACCATAGGCAGTTTCAAACGAAAGTAAATCCATGGGATATACCATAGGCATTTTCAAATGAAAGTAAATCCATGGGGCTTTATTTGTTTTTATATTAACTTGTCACGTAAAACATTGCCACGATCTTTGAATGTGGTATCTAACAAAAAAGGAAAGCTGCAAGTGGGCTCTCTCAGTAAGAGAGTTATAAACACCTAAGACGAATACATCTTTGTAGATTATTTTTCAAACACGATAAATGGAATTACCAGTCAAGATTTTAAATATTATTTAAATATATATTAGATATCATCTACGTACCAATAATTGCACAAGGGAAACACTAAAAATAAAAACTACCGTGATCATATGGGCATGCTTAAAGCATTTGAGTGTTTTTATTTTAAAAATCTATATGGCAAAAATTTGGATCGAAGTCTCACTTTTTGAATGCATGGGTGACAACCCACAGAAAATATGAAACATACACTGTTTGGTCAGGATCTTGTCAGTTTAAGAAGCCAAAAATTTAAGAATCAAAATATGCACACCATTAAAAAATATTGATTCCAAAATTATATAGCTAAAAATTCAATCACCCTGTCCAGCAAGTTCCAAAAATTTCACACATTTCAAACATTAAGGCAACTCCCCCCCCAACTAAACAGTACATATTTTACAAAAATATATGTCACTTCAAAACTTTATATACATAGTGACAATAAGTTTAGCGAATTGTCTTTAATACATTAACAAAGTGTCACATCTTACAAAGAAATACTAGACGTTTGCATGTCTGTGCAAGTGGAGCAATCATTTTTAAATGACAGGTTTCAACACTGAGCGCAGGGACCGTCCTTCCTTGGTGAGTTCCCGAGTCACACACATACATGGCAGTGGGATTGCTTCCTCCCGCTTCTCCACAACATTGTAACTGCATCGCTTCAAGTGGTCAGCCATGCTTAAGATGTCAGCAAATTTCCACTCATTAACAGAACAAAATGCAGTACTAAATCGCCACACCTAGAAGAAAAGTCTACTTCAGATTGAAACAAGCCAATTTACAAAGAATCAAATGCACTTCTTACCCAAGCTATACACATTTCAGAGTTAAGAGAAACAGGGTTACAAGTTGTTGGCTACAAAATGGAAAAGCAATCAACTCCATTTGGATACTAATCTGCTTTTCAAATATTAGTAATAGAAAAAAATCACTTCTATGACATGATTTCAATAACTATAACCCATAAAGGACAAAACCCAACATTAAAAAGTATACCAAACTGGACATATTTTTTTCAAAAAAAAATTTTTTTTTTAATTAAAAACAAACAGGACAGCCTCAGGAATTCAGAGCCACTTCCCATACCACACACTATTCTTGCGGCCTATCCAACTGGCTTGACAGACTAACCACTGTCTGGTGATGTTGACAAGTGTTATTTTTTTCTCCAGATTTTTCTTCCATTCTTATTATATAATAACAAAAACAAACAAACAAACAAAAAACCCATGCCACTGAGTCTATTTGGAACCTTAGTGACTCCACAGAGCAGAGGAGAACTGACACATAGGGTTTCCAAGGCTGTAAGTCTTTACAGCAGCAGACTGCCACCTTTTCCCCCATGGAGCTGCTGGTGGTCAGCCAGTGCCTGACGCACTGCACCAGCAGAGCCCCGGTGCACTAAAAATAACCTAGAATACTGTGCTCCAGTAAGTTATCCACCTCCCCCCACTATTTATTATTTATAAATACAAAAGACATTTAGTAAACATTAAGAATACAGGTGTGTTTTCATTTGTTCAGACTGTTTCTGAAAATTTATATAGAATCCTATTTTTGTCCTTATTATTGTAAAATGTGTTTCTAAGCAAAATACTCACCTGCCACCCCCATTGTTCGTGTGCCTGAAGATAAACCACAGGCTCGCTCCCCGCTGGCCCACTCAGCCACTCCAGATTCTGAAGCACTGTCATCTTATTAGTCCAGCTTTTTCTTTTACCACCTAATTTTCATTTATTAAATGATACCAATTACAGCTGTATAAGATAGGTGTGGTTAAGTGCCGTCGAGTCGGTTCTGACTCATAGCAACCCTCTACTCTATAAGGTTTCTGAGAAACAGCTAGTGAGATTGAACCACTGACTTTTCAGTTCAAACAGACCCCACAATCTAGCGCTTTACTCTCCAGGACCAGATAGGGGTTTTGTTGTGAAGTGCCTTATAGCAACCCTGAAGTTCAAACCAACTTTGTGGTCCAGTGCTTATCCTACAGTACCACTTTGTGGAATCTAAATGGAACCTTCAAATGCATTCATATATTCATTCAAGAAATATTTACAGAATGCCTACTATGGTCCAAGTCCTGGATCACACACTGGGGTGAAATGGCTAACAAAAGCAGGTCTTTGTCCTGATGGAACTGACGATTAGTCTAGCTAACTTCTGTGACGTTCTCTCGTCTATGTAATTCCAAATACAAAGCTACCTGAACATAGGTCCCAAGCCAGGTCCGAAAAGGACAGAGCTGGGTACCAAGCAGGCACAGGGCCGGGCAGGGCTACGCATCATAGCTGAGCTCATGCACAAACAAATGTAGTCAGAGGACACTGGCTACCTGGTGAACAGCAGGGCCTTTGCGAGAAGCCCACAGCACTCCTTACAGCTTCTCAGGAAAGGATGAGGAGGACTTCAGGGGTGTCCCCTTCAGATGCTGTGGGAACACAATCATTTTTCACCTGGTGACAGAAGTTACCACTGGTTCAGGAGTAGAACGAGACTCCCTCCATGCTTTCCAACTGTGATCAATCACTGTGGATGGGGGTTACTTCCCAAGTGTTAGCTTAAGCCTAAAAAGTAGCTGCCGATAGATATCACTTAAGTCACTAGCCTCACCTACAGGACCCCACACTCATAAAGCTAAAAGGGGAACATGGGAGTTTTTCAAGCTTCAGCAGAATAAATTAACGGAAAGGTTCCAGAACGGCATGAAGTTTCCACACTTGCACAGAACTGAGAGTCTGGGGAAACACTCAGGAAAAGCAGGCAAAAAAATGCATGGCCCCCATCTCCTGACAAGATTTCTTAATAAGGATCGTTTTTTCATTCAAGAATCCATCACGTATTTACTTGTTTCTGCTATTTACCAGATGCTCTGCCCCGATGGCACAATGACTAAGCACTCAGCTGTAACCAAAAGGTCAGTGGTTTGAACTTGCCAGCTCCTCTGTGGGAAGAAGATGAAGCAGTCTGCTTCTGTAAAGATTTACAGAAACCCTGAGACAGCTAGACTCTGTCCTACAGGGTCACTGTGAGTCAGAAGTGACGTGACAGCAATGGTTTGGGCCAGGCAGTAGAATATTCCGGTTAACTATAAAGTCCCATTTTTAAGGAACTCGAGGATAATGAAGAAAATTGACACTGAATGTCAAATAGCATGACAAGTGCTTCAATAGCAGTATATGATGGGGTACCATAGGAATACACACCAGTGGGCCTCCCAGAAAGTTTAGGGTGGGGGCCAGAGGGATTTCTTGAGGAAATAAGACCTGAAGAGTCAGCACGGTTAGCAAGGAGATGAAGACCAGAAATTCCAGAAACAGGCAGTTGAAGTCTGAATATGTCAGTTAATTGAAGGAGTTACTTAACCTTTCTGAACTTCTGTTTAATCCCTAAACTGGAGCCAGAGAATAAAGTACAGTGCTTACTACAATGTCTGGCGAATTTCAAATGCTCATATGTAGGAAGAATTACAGACAGCATATTCAAAGGCCTTGAGTCAAGAAAGAAAACATCAGGAAACTAATCAACTCAATGTGGCAAAAGTAATAAGTAACAAAGGAAACCAAAGAGGTCAGTCAGAATCAGGTAAGTAAGGGCCAGGTTAGGAAAAACCTGAAGTATTTCCTTAAGGTCTGCCTCTATTCTAGGCTCAATGGACAAACATTACAGCGACAGTGTAAGTGCTGTACTTAACAAAATATTACATTACTTTCAGCTTTCGTATAGAGAATACAAGGGGAAGGAGATACTTCAAAACTTCCTGGAAAAAACAGAATTGAAAACTAATGTAATTTTTCTATGAAACTTTTGAAGTCTTCTTGTACATTGGAAAGGACGAACCGTGTGGAAGTTGAAACCCAGGTAGGAGGTTGCAGTTCAGACCCGGTGATTTGAGGAAGCTTTGGGGTTATCAAATGGTGATATCCAGTGTTGTTGCTTTTGTTCTTAAGTGCCATGGAGTTGGTACCAACTCACAGCGACTCTGGACAGGGTTTCCAAGGAGCGGCTGGGGGGTTTGCACCACCACTTATCCCACAGCACCACACTAGGATATCTAGTTGTTAAGTAGATAGTTGTAGATACCAGTATGAGTTCAGTGTAGAATATGGGTAGGCTATAACTGTGTGTGTCATCTATCTAAATGAAGGCAATTTGAACTCTAAAAGCCGATGAAATTTCCCATAAGCATGACTACAGAATCCCAAGAAAGTATTTCATCCCATTATGTCAATACTAGTGGGCAAGGACAAAAGGAAGCCATGCTCAGAATGTCCCATATTAAAAATGCAGCATGCTAAGTAGAGAAAGATGCCACATCATCTAGAAACTAAAAACACACACATACACGCATAAAACAGCAACTATAAAACCGCCTCCCAGCAGAAATCCTTTAAGAGGAAAAAAAGATATTGTGTTTATTACCGAAAAGTCTCAGAAATAAACAAAAGTAGATATAGAATTCTGAGGAAAAACAAAAACCTAGGACAATGAGGAAAAGAGAAAATCTTAGAGTGTTAACAACAAAATAAGCAGGCAATGGTATCTCCACACAAATGCTGAGTTTATCAAAATTCCCACAACTTTATAATCCGAGTTTTCTAAAATGGAAAAACAACTTCAGTTAAAGCTCCTTGTAATGTTTTCTAGTTTCTACCAGATAGTGCTTCAAATAGGAGCTGGGCAAAAGTAGGAAACCACGAAAGGAAAGTGGTGGAGCAGAAGTTCTTCCAAGATCTGCCTAAATCTCCCATGCAGGTCCCTAATGTGTGATACTCCTTTATTCTGTATGAGACCCGAGTTCCACCCACAATACTCTTGACTCACATCAGCCTAGTACATTTCCACACCCCATCTAAACGCCCGAATGGTCACTTACTAGTATGTCTGTAGTAGTAAAGCTTCTTTTATTCTCTTTCTAGCTAAATTCTGTCTGAAACAGTCAAGTCGTTGTAGAGAAGTTACTAAAAAGAAGAGAGAGAAACTGCCAACTATAAGTAGGAAATAGCATTCTCCTTGCTTCCTCCACTGTTATTTGGTGAAAATATTCCAGATGAAGCCCATTAGAAGGTGGTAAAGGAAGTTGTTGAGGGTTATGGAACTGCTTAACTGAAGAAACAGGTTGGGTCTATGCTACATTAGGAGTCCTGGTGTAACGCTGTGGCTTAATGTGCTGTACTGCAAAGTCATTTGAACCGCAAGGTCAGCGATTCAAGCTCACCAGCCACTCCTTGAAACCCCTATACAGGGTCCACTATGGGTTGGAACCAAATCGGGGGCACTAAACAACACCACTACATTAAGTTAGAACTTAGTTCTAGGATGTGTGCAATCAATCTCTGACTATGACCCTGTAACTATCCTAGTTCTTCAATGTTGCTGCTAAGCATCGTTAAGTCAGTTCCGACCCACAGAAACCCTGTATAGGGTTCCCGAGGAGTGGCTGTTGAGCTTGAACCACCGACTTTGTAATTCAAACCAAATTTGCAGTCCAGCACATTAACCCACAGCACTGTACCAGAACTTCAATTAGTTATTCTTAATTAGTTATCACGAAACTACAGTTTGCCACCATTTGGACTTAGTTAAGTTTTAGGGGATGGTCAATTTCTCAACAAGATATTAATTTCATTAATTCATCAGTAATATCATTAAGTACTATATGTCACCATCACTTGTCTATCAGTGTGTCATACTCTGGTGGCTTGTGTGTTGATCTGATGCTGGAAGATACACCAATCGTTATTTCAATTACTAGTAGGGTCACTCATGGTGAATTACAGCAAAGCTTCCACAAACGCCTAAAGATCTACTTCTCAAAAGGAGCCAGTGAAAAGCCTATGGGTCACAGCAGAACACTGGCCTACTAGCTTGCTTAGGACACATCATCAGCCAGTAGCAATCACTAGAGGAGAACATGACATTTGGTGAAGCAGAGGGTCAACAAAGATGTGGAGACCCTGAGTGACACAGATTGGTTCAACAGTCACACAGTGGACTTGAACACAGGGGAGACTGTTAGAGTGACCCACGACCGGGCAACATTGTGTTCTTCTGTCCATACAGAGTCTGCCCAACGGCAGAGAACAGCTGTATGTAAAATAAAGGGTTGGTACATACAGTCAAGAATAAACTAACCTTTTCTTTGATCTGCCACGATGAATTTCCATTGGGATACTTCCTTTTTCCCCACTGCAGTATGACCATTCCACGAGACTGAAGCAGACTGCCACATACATCCCTCATTAACCTGGATACACATGAAAGCTGACATAAACTGAAGCCATCGAGAAAGCCTGCAATATGCTGTAGGACTTCAAAAGGAAGACTACTTAAGTGGTCACTATGTAATCCCAACACACAGTTTCTAGCAGGCTCTATTAATACTGTGGATATGCATGGCTGAACTCCAAATGACCTCAAATGGCGGTCATGTATAATCTTTGCTCCTTGTGTTGATGGACAAAATCTACGCTGAGAATAGGCACAGCCATAATAAGCCAAAGGACATCTCTGTTCCATCCAGCCATTGAGTCCAGCATGAATGTCACCATGCACATTCTTAAAATGTGAAGAAAATTCTTTTCTTCTAAATAACTGTCCACATACAAATGTAAACATTGAACGCTGCTTGGGTTGGTACCTAGCGACACATTCCAAAACTAAATCCAGTCCAAGTGTCTGAAAAGGACTTGGATTTGAAAGCTGTGGATTGGCATGATCACAAGCTGAAGCGGAAGCGATTTCCCCGACCATTGTATTTGTAGCTAATATTGCTGATGGAAGTGAAAACGTCTGAGTCCCAAAGTCAATGTGATAAATATCAACCATACGACTATCAGATATACCCCTCCCACCTGGAGAATCTCCTAGACAAAACAGCAATGCTGCTGTAATGAGATCTATTCCTTGTAGGCCCATGGGATCTTCTGCAACTTCCAAGTCTGATGTGTCCACTGCTTTATCTTCCTTTGGTTTGGACCAACATGAATTAGAAAGAAACTTGAATGAAGGAGGATGACTGAAAGACAAGACATCCATATTCTTCAAGTCCCCTAAGTCTACTTTTCTCCAATATAATTCTTCATCTTCATCACCTTGCATGAGGATATGCTGAACTGTGCCATTAGGCAAAGCATTGGATGGCATTACTTCCCTAAGTTGTGCTGCCATGGAGAGTGAACTGGGAAGTTTCGAAGTGCCATCTGATGCCACAGATTCTCCATTCGTTAAGTTACTTTGTTCTGAATCACCGTGTAAATTCGGATTCTGTACCTGAGTACGTGTATTTTCTAAAGGAAAGCCATTACAAAGAGCCGAAGCGTCATGAGAACTTGTATCCAAGTCACACAATAAGTCACTTGACCCATTTTGCTCAGGTTGGGCATTCTGACTTGTATTGTTGTGGTCAATTCCACCTACTGCTCCTAGCTCATCCTCATAAAGGCAGTCCTGATCTTTTACATTTCCGTCCTGTAAGCTTTCTCTGGTATTCTGCTCTTCATCCATTTCATTTTGGGATGTACAAAGATTTGAATTTAACATGCCAATGTCTCTTGTGGCAGTATTCAGGATATCTAAAGCAGCAGCCAAACTTCTGGTTGTTTCTACAGTAGCTTGATAAAGTGCACCATAAGATTCTTCATCAACAGACAGCAAGCCATTAGCATGTGGTATTTCTGGGACACTTGATTTAACTGAAATTTGTTCTCTAGTTTCTGATACTTTATCAGTTGCTTTTGACATCATGGTGGCTACTTTGAGAGATTCTAAGAGCATCCTTTGGTCTTGAAGGGCCAAGGCCATATCTAGTTGTGCCACTTCATCAACATCTCGGCTTAGATTTTCATATGATTTCCGGTCCGCATAACTAACTGGCCACCGGTTCCACTCCATAGTACAGCACACCACACTTGCAGGGCATGTTTCTAGATGTTCAGCAACTTTATTTCGGGCCAAGGTAAATGGACATCCAAAGTCACTATTTAAACAAGGCACTCGTTCAAATGGGCATAAAAGTCGGTGTTCATCAGCTTTACAAGAATGGAAAACTGCTCCACAAACCAATGGGCAACCAATCAAGTCACAGGAAACCCCAGGCTCTGGTCGGGTCATGCAGCGTCTACTGACACAGTTCCCACAGTGTGTGTGGCACAGCTCCTCCTCCATGATGGCCAGCTCAGCTCCAGCTGCTGAAATGGAAAAGGACAGGAAGTTAGGCCGAAAGGGGTTGGTTTGGAAAAACTATTTAGTAATAAATTACTAATGCATATTGGCTTGTTTTAGGATGAAAATTAAAATGACAAAACATGAACCTATGCAAAAAGTTTATTTTGCATATAATCAATACATTTTGAAAGAACATAAGTACATCAATTCAAGCAGCAATTCGGTACTTTAAATATCACAAAGGCTTTTATTTTTACATGTAGTTGTTATGTGCCATCAGGTTAGCTCTGACTCATAAAGAGGAGCAGCTGGTGGATTTGAACCAGTGACCTTGCAGTTAGCAGTTCAGTCCTTATCTTATATCATACAATATGACTAAAAGGGCAAAAGCTTTAAAACAAAACACTTAAATTCTAGTACCCTGTATAACGTATAAATTAATGTCAAGACAAGGTGCATTTTACCAGATTTCGGAGACATCTTTAACTTTTGCCTTCTTTATTTTAACTAAATCGATTTTAATATACCCAATATTGTAAGCAGGCCCTGGTGTGGTGCTATAGGATAAGAACTGGACTGCTAATTTCAAGGTCAGCAGTTCAAACCCACCAACCACTTTCAAAACCCTATACAGAAAAAAAACCACAAAAAACCCTATACAGGATCACTATGTTGGAACTGACTCAAGAGCATACAACAATAACAACAACAAACATTGCAAAGACCTCACATAATCCTAAAGAAGAAACTTCTTTGTTCCCTAAACACACTTAACCAGAATGACACTGCTGTTACACACCTGACAAGGTGCTGTTCAAGTCAATTCCAACTCAGTCATTCTGGATGTGCAGTAAAACTGTCCCGCCCCCCCAGGCTCTCTAAGGCTGTGCACTTTCAGAAGCTCATCACCAGGCCTCTCTTTCAGGCTTCAAAACACCTACCTTTCAGTTAGTAGTCAAGTGCTAAACAGTTTGGGCTACTAAGGGACTCCTGAAATGTCATGAGAAGTTCGGTTTCATTCCTTGTAGGACCCCCAAGGTTGGTTTGAACCACAAGTCCAGCGGTTCAAGCTCACCAGCCACTCCTCGGAAACCCTATACAGGGACGCTATGAGTCAGAATTGACTCAACAGCATACAACAACAAACAGTATATAAATGCATTTCAGATTTAACCTACTAGCTTTTCCTTCAGCATGTGTCATAGTCAAGTTTAAAACAACAACATACAGAGAATTTATCCAGAAACTATACTAAGTTCTAACTCAAGCTCTATGGCTATGGGCACATTTATTTCAGAGGGCCAGTTTCAATTCATTCATTAAGCATCCCTGGTACAACTACCATGGACTAGACACTGTAATTGGTGTGGGCATGTAATGATTAGTAAGATATGATGTGTCCTTGGCAAGGCCCTACAGTAGGAAGTCCAAGAGAGTCAGAGTGAAATCACAGGATCATGTGAGCAGTACAACAGAAGGAAAATGGCAGGACGGAGACGAGGACACACAGCACAGGTAGGGGGTAGGGAAGAATTCACAGTCATCTGGAAAGACCAGAAGTCTGCGATTGGAAGGGCAAGGTTGGTGGGGAAAGGGGGCATCCATGCTGCAATAAAGCAAATGCAAATGTAGAATTGGTATGACTTGGCAAAACATTCCACAAACCTAAAGTTTCCTGGCATCATTCGATGACAGATAAAAGGTATTTTTGCAAGATATGAGGCTGGATAGGAATGAGGCTAACTACAAACCATCTTATGAGTTTATGCTACTCTTAGTAATAACTAGAAGTCACTAAGATTTTAAGCAGAGAAATTGGATCTATAAGACAGCATGGGAAAAACAGCAATGAAGTTGTGAGCTAAGTCTGACCACGTTCAACAGACTCCTGTGAACACAGGTGGAGACCTGGGCCCAGAGTCAGTGACATAGCCACAGAGGACTAGAGTGGAGAAGGAAGCATCCAGCTGGTAAGAAGTGAGGGGAGATGCACAAGAACACCCACATTTGCAGATAATACCCACTTGACTTGATTTCAATAGCCAGATGATCAGAACTTCACTAGAAGAAGAAAGAAAAGGAAAAAAAGAGTAATTTGATATAATTTGTTGAACCTGACCTACACCTATGGATGCAGTAGCACAAGAGAGGGAACAAATCTTTACAGAGGATCATTCCCACCCCCTCTATACACAGAGTAGACAGGAATGGGCAACTTGGACACTGGCTACCCAAAATGGGGGGTACAAAGGCAAGAAGTGACTGGCTTACAAGCTTTCAAGAGGGAGCCTAGATCCAGAAGGCAAGGAGAAAGGTAGACTCTCCACTGAGTAGTATCCAATCTGTCTGGGTGGGACTGATGAAAGGAGATGGGGATAGGACTCTTGTGGCACAATAGTGAATAATTGCTATCAGGACTGACTGTGAGGGTTGGAAATGTAAAGGTAGACTTATTAAAGCACAAGGAGGGGAGTGACTGACTTTGCAGTCTAGAAGCAGAGGTCCCTGGGACCATATCAAGGAAGAACAGTGGAGTGCGGGACCCTACCCAGAGAAGCAGTGACGCAAGAAATGGAGGCAGAGACGATGATGTGGACAGATGGAGCATCTGGGGACTCTAGACCCAGACAGGGAGAGGGGCTGTGTCCTGACGACTGGAGGCAGGCTTGCATGTTGTACCCTTTGGTTGGTTGATGATGCATGGAGGGGATTGTAACCATGGCAATGAAACGATATACAATAGGATGATTGTATACAAACAACATACAAAGCTAATGTTCTCCCATGTAAACTATTACATAATTCACAATAAAAAAACTTTAAAAAGAAAAAAAAAGACAGCATGAGAGTATGACATAGATACCTAATGGTCTTCCCTGGATTAAAATGACTACTCGTTTGTCTGTCGTACGGTGGTGGCTTGTGAGTTGCTGTGATTCTGAGGGCTATACCACCGTTATTTTAAATACCAGCAGGGTCACCCATGGTGGACAGGTTTCAGATGAGCTTTGAGACAAATACAGACTAGGAACAAAGAATGACAAACTACTTACGAATCGTTAGTCAATGAAAACCATATGAATAGCAGAGAAACACTGTCAGTCAGATACAGTGCCGGAAAATGAGCCCCTCAGGTTCGAAGGCACTCAAAATGCAACTGGGAAAGAGATGCCTCCTCAAAGTAGAGTTGACAAGAATGGAGTAAAGCCAGTGGGAGAAAAGCCCACGGGACCTTCATTTGCTGATGGGGTACAAGTCAAAATGAAGAGAAACAGCTGTAAACATCCACTGAAAATCGGAACATGGAATGCACAAAGTACGAATCTGGGAAAATTGGAAGTTGTCGAAAATGAAATGGAACTCATAAACATCAATGCCTTAGGCATTAGTGGGCTAAAATGGACTGGTATTGGTCATTTTGAATTTGACAACCACATGGTTTACTATGCTGGGAATGACAAATTGAAAAGGAATGGTGTTGCATTCATTGTCAAAAAGAACATATGCAGATCAGTCATGAAGTATAATGCTGTCTGTGATAGGATAATATCCATATGCCTACAGGGAAGCCCAGTTAATACCACTATTATTCAAATTTACGCACCAACCACTAAAGCCAGTGAGGATGAAACAGAAGAATTCTACCAAATTCTTCAATCTGAAATTAATCAAACATGCAATCAAGATGTATTGCTAATTACTGGTGATTGGAATGCAAACGTCAGGAGCAAAGAGGAAGGACAAGCAGTTGGAAAATATGGCCTTGGTGATAGAAATGATGCTGGAAAACACATGATAGAATTCTGCAAAACCAATGATTTGTTCCTTTCAAATACTTTCTTTAGACAGCATAACAGACGACTATACACATGGACCTCCCCAGATGGAATACATAGAAATCAAACTGACTACATCTGTGAAAAGAGAAGATGGCAAAGCTCCATAACATCAGTGAAAACAAGGCCAGGGGCAGACTATGAAACAGACCATAAATTACTCATAGGCAAATTCAAACTGAAGCCGAAGAAAATGAAAACAAGTCCACAAGAGCCAAAATATAACCTCAACTATATCCTCCCTGAATTTAGAGATCATCTGAAGAACATATTTGATACATTAAACACTAAGACCAAAGACCTGAAGAGTTGTGGGATTACATCAAGAACATCATACATGAAGAGAGCAAAAAGTCATTAAGAAGACAAGAAAGAAGGAAAAGGTCAAAATGTATGTCAGAGGAGACTCTGAAACTTGCTCTCCAAAGTAGAGATGCTAAAGCAAATGGAAGAAATGAAGAGGTCCAAGAGCTGAACAGAAAATTTCAAAGATCAGCTCGAGAAGATAAAGCCAAATACTATAATAAAATGTGCAAAGATCTGGAATCAGAAAACCAAAAAGGAAGAACATGCTCAGCATTTCTCAAGCTGGGGGAACTGAAGAAAAAATTCAAGCCTTGACTTTCGTTATTGAAAGATTCTCTGGGCAAATTATTGAATGATGCAGAATGCATCAAGAGAAGATGGAAGGAATACACACAGTCACTGTACCAAAAAGAAACGGTTAATGTTCTTTCCAAGGTCAGACCTCTCCAGCTAATTACCAATGCACCTCTACTTGCATATGGCATAGGTAACTTTGCACAGTTTCCCAAATGAAATGACATTATACCAAACAGGATTTTTATAGATAAGAATCAGATTCTTAAACCTATTTTCTTCATTGCAGTGCAGAAGAGATTGCTAGTTCTCTGACATATTTTCCATAAAGCCTCTCCTGGTTACAGGTGGATCATGCAAACTAATCAATCCCCAAAGAGCTGTTTCTTTTTCTCCAGTTGAGGCTTGATTTCTTCAAACTAGAATGACAAAATGTTCACCGAAATCGTTATTGCTATAGCTTTTCCTGATCCATAGAAAAGATCAGCTAACATTATGGTGTTTAATGACATCAAGGAAAAAAAACAAACAAGGCACACATTCAATACCAAAACTATATTCTAATATTGTATTAAAACTATAAATTACAAGTTTAATACCTTCGCATGCTTATCCCTATAAACTTTAAAGGTAAATATAAAATCTATCAATTAAACAGAAATGCTGAAAGAATCATAATTAACGAAATGACAGATTAATGACCACAGACACTGTAAATTCAGCAAAAATTCCAAAGGGAACTTTAATAAGATTTTAAAACAATCCTGCTGAGGGATTAGATTATGAAAACAGCTGTAGCTTTCTTATTTTGCAACAACTAGACTGAGTTCATCTCATGTGATGAAGGTTACAGGTTTGACTGAAACCTAAAAATACAAGCAGCTCTAACCAAAGTACCCACTACTCTCAAAACTTGTAGGAACACTTTAGGCTACCATAAACATACGCACGCACCATCATGTGACCACACCAGAACACATCTCACAAATATCAAACATTGCTTAATCCAAAAAACATTCAAACAGCAACTACCCCAAACAACTCGAATTAAAATGCAAGCACAAGTGCAGTACGTTTCAAAGGTAGAAGGGAAGTAGAGGGTTCTCCAGCTTAAAAAGAAATCGTTTCTTCAACATTGTTCCTCTCTGATTAAGAAAAATGTTTTAAAATAAGGGATCCACAGCAGAGCTCATAATATTTATTATTCGTTGAATAAGACTTAAGGTGAAGTAAAAGGGGATCGTGCCAATAACCTAGAGTCCTAGTAGTGAGGTGCTGTAGGATAAGCACTGGACTGCTAACTGCGAGGGCAGCAGTTCAATCCCACCATCTGTTCTTAGCAACAACAATAATTACCTACCTAGAAGCTGACTTACCCAGCCAGCTGTTCAGTAAGTGGCACTGCTAGGATTTAAATCTCTGTCTAGGTCTGACCAACATGTAGGAATAACTGCTATGATGACTTACAAAAGTTTAAGAAGTTAAGGCACTACACTTCAGTAACTGATGATCCAATTTTAAGAGGTTATTTGAGGAACGGAGATTACACAACTTTACAGTTTATTCCAACACTTAATCACTCCTGTGGTCAAGAAAACTCTTTCAGGCCTTCTAGTTATAACAGCACACACATTTTAAATGAGTTCCTTAAACAATTTACATTTGTTCAATATAAATGTACATTCAGGATCAACATTACAAATGTAACAATTCTCAAAACTGCAATGCAAAAGAGGAATTGGACTCACCCAGCTCCATCCTTTTTCTAATCAATATTGCTATTATCAAATTAAATGCTGTTGTGAAGTGTTATTGACTCAGTTCTGATTTACAGCGACCCAGTATAGAGTTTCCAAGGAGTGGCTGATGAGTTTGAACCACCAACCTTGTGGTTAGCAGACCAGTACCATACCAGACTCCACATGCTCCCATACAATATTTCACAATTGTTCTTTATTCCGGGGGGAATTTATCGGTTGAATGGTGACACTGCAGACCCAGTAGAAGACATGTTGCTAAAATTAAGGCTTCAACTTTCAGATTTGAGTTTAATTTTAAAACCTCAGTATTTTTCCATTAAAAAAACAAAAAAAAAACCCTTGGAATCAGAATCTTAACACTCCAAAAATCTGTACCATTAACACGCACAGCTGAACGACTGGAGAAAGTTTCCTTACACCAGAAAATACTTGTAAATGAGGAAATGCTTTAGAATACCTTCCATTTTCTCTAGCAGACGCTCCTTCCCAGTTCATACTTTGGGATTGACAAGCAATCTATAAAAAGTTCTAAACCAGGTATTTTCCCAGACAATACAGTGGAGCTTTGTCAATTACATCTACCTCCATTGTAGCTAAGAGTCCTGGAGTCAGTTCTGATCGGATTCATAGCCACCCAGTATTGGAGTTTCTGAGGAGTTGCTGGTGGGTTTGAACTGTCTACCTTACGGTTAACAGTCCAATGATTATTCTACAGTGCCACATATATTGCTTCAAAATAGCATTTCTTTAAAATATGTAAGGAGTATTGCAAATACACATTATTTTTAAATATTCTAGAAAAAGTCACCCAAAATAGTTAATACAGTATCCTGCCTTAGGGTTAACATCTATCTGCCTTGATTCCAAGTCTTCTCTGCCTGCAGCTTCATACTGCTTAGGGCTCAGTTTTAAAACCACTTTTCCAAATAACCCCAAAGGCAAAGATTCCTGCTTCTTATGCAATGCATGTTTGCAGTTCACCTCAACAACACTAGTCACAGCTCTACAGAAATCATTATCCAGTTTAATGTCTATCTACATAGATTTTACTACGACATGGTATTTTCCCATACAATTACTTTGAGTCCACCACCCACTCCTTGGCAGAAAATGAGATTTTATGTTCTTGTAAAGGCTATGGATCGGAACTGACTCTAGGCACTTCACAACAACAACAAAGATTTACAACCTGAAAAACCCTCTATAGGGTCACTATGAGTCGAAACTCTCTCTATGGCACACAACCACCACCACCACCAGTTTAAAACCATTTCCAGTTAGGATCTCACTTACATTATATATATAAGTATCTGAATTAATTATGTTATTGTTGTTAAGTGCCATCAAATCAGTTCCAAACCACAGAAACCCTGTATAGGGCTTCTAAGGTGCTGCTCGTGAGCTTGAACCACCAACCTTGAGGTTCAAACCGACTTTGCAGTCCAGTGCATTAACAATAAAAAGTCAACTGCGCACAATATTTCTCAAGCACCCAAGATGTATGTTCCAGGTACTATGCGACTATATGGAATAAGAAAAGTCACCTATCAAAAAGCAAATTAAAATAAAAAAAAGCAAATCAAAGGGAAGGGAAGAGAAAAACAAGAAAGTTCATTTTAATCATCTATTGTTCTAAAGGCACACACACAACAAAAGAAGGCCTATGAAGAGTTTACCTTTGTGTTCTTTTATAGTGTTCCACTGTTTCAATTAATTCCCGCATCAATCCTATGGACTGGCTACTAGAATAGCTGAATATAGACAGAGCCATCAGGGTTGGGGTCTGCACATGGCAGATGCCTGAGGAGAAGCAGTTCAAAATAGGCAGTGGCACCAACCTACTGCTTAGTATTGTTACTGATATGGTATTGTTATTAAGTGCTGCTGAGTAGGTTCCAACCCACAGCGACCCTGTATAGGTTTCCTAGGAGTGACTGGTGAGTTTGAACCACTGACCTTGCAATTCAAACTGACTGCTATCTAGCACGTTAACCCACAGTACTACACCAGGGCTCTTAATATGGTCTTAGATGAACTAAAACTTAACTTAAACTGAATGTTGCTACAGTGTAAGGCTGACTATGGAACTAAGGGCAGATCTAGCCAGTGACTTTACTGCATAGAAGCTACAATTTAAATCTCAAACTGAGCATTAAGTTCTAAGCTCCTCAAGGGTGAGACTTGCCCTTTGTGCAGTGTGAGGTACTGGTGGTAGTAGAGTGCCATGGAGTCAGTTACGACTCAAAGTGACTCTGAATAGGAGCAGCAAGCCTCATGTGTCTCGTCCCGAGGGGCTGGTGGATTTATACTGCAGACCCCGCAGCTAGCAGTCCATCACATAATTCACTATTGCACTACTGTTGTTAAGTGCGAGCGAAGGAGTCAATTCTGACTCATAGGGACCCTGTACAGCATTTCCATGGAGCAGCTAAACCTCGTGGTTAGCAGTCCAATGTATACTAAATACAAACACTTGCTGAATGATTTGCTTATCAGGAGCACTCAGTTTTAAAGACCATAATAAATTCTTCAAACTCAGTTGAAGAAAACATTTTTTTTTGTTCTAAAGTGGTGAAAGGTTGGGAACATGCTAGGCAAGACTGAAAAGCCATTACTAGTTTCAATGTCCAGCCTAAAGCACATGCCCTACGGATGGAGTCCAAGGCAACCAACTGGGTTCTGTATGTGTACAATCTTCTTCTTAAACCAAGGTCCTAACTATTTATAGAATGAATGACCTAATCATGAAAAACTTTTAAAGACTTCTAACACCTCCAGAAATAATATAATCAAAACCTACTACTTCCATTTCTAAATATTATTATGAGTAACTCAGATTCAGTATTGGACTTGGAACCACAAGGTTGGCAGTTCAAACTCACCGGCTACTCCTTGGAAACCCTATACAGGGTTGCTATGAGTGGAAACAGACTCAAAGGCACTTAACAACACTCCCAAGTTGAGTTTCAACTACTTGCAATGCTCTCCACTAAATAAACAATGAAGTTATGATAAAATTGAAATAATAAATATTGATAAATACTCAGACTAGAACCCATTTGACTTGATAAATAAAAACAGACCACCCAAATGGTGGAACTGAGCTTACTGAAACAGGCACCATGGCAGGAGTACTGAGCCTCCAAGGATGCTCCACTTGTGCCCTTGCAATGATTCTACTCTGAAAACAACCAAGAATTCTTCAAAGGTCGGTCCTAATTAACGTGTGTGCCCAACTGCATATAAACATGTTGTCTTCATAAAATGATGCACTGCAGTTTACACAATGGCTGTATTTATATACATAAAACTATATATGTAATTATTCTTTAATATCAGATCATGTAAACATAGTCAGCTTCTTAAAAGAAATTGTATGTGGAACTGTTTAATGCCAGGGTTGTGAACAGCCCCAACTCCAGTGACCATATGTACAGTAAGAATTGACCACTGTGATCCAAAAAACTTTCACTGGCTGGTTTTCAGAAGTATATTACTAGGCCTGTCTTAGTCTGAACGCTCTGTTAAAACCTGTTGAGCATCACAGCAACAAGCCAGCTTCCACTGATAGACAGCGATGCTTTGTCTGACGTACACAGGTTGGGAATTGAACTGGTGTCTCTTGAACTGGAGGGCAAGGATTCTACCAGTAGCCACCAACCCCTCCATTAAACCTACACAAACCCAATCCCTGTTATTGAGTTGGTTCTGATTCACAACTACCCCATAGGTCAGAGTGGGGCTCTCACAGGATTTACAGATTCTCCTATGGAGTGGCTGGTGAGTTCAAATCTCCACATATTTGGTTAGCAGCCAGGCACTTTAACTACTGCTCCAGCACGGCTCCTCTACTTTCCTGTTCTTGCTGTTAAGTGCCATCCAGTTAATTTCCGACTCATGGTGACCCTGTACAGGGTTTCTAAGGAGCAGCTGGTGGGTTTGAACCACCAAACTTGCAGCTAACAGTCCAGTACTTAACCTACCGCACCACACCTGGACTCCATTAACCACCCTTGATTTAAAAGAAAGAGAGAGAGAGAGAGAGAGAGCCAAAAAAAGAAAGAAAAAAGCATGCTTTTTTTTTTTTTTTTTTTGGTAAAAAGATTTTCCAGGCTGGCACAAGCATGGTTGGTTGTATTTGTCCAGCTACTTACAATATGAAAGTCACTAGCCTCATACTGTTCATCAAACTGAATTCGAAGCTGTTGCTGTTACATGGTTTTCCAGTGGGTTTCAACCACCAACCTTATGGTTAGCAGTCCTATAGTGCCACACTAGGACTCCAATTTTGAATTTAAATGGTATTTTATATTGTCTTTGACTCAAGACTTTAACATGAAAGAATTTTACAGATACAATACCATTCCACTGCATGTACTAACTCCTTTCACTGAAATAAGCCATCTTTGGAACAGTTAAAAAGATAATCCAAAAATCATACAGAATAGTATGTAGTTTATCCCATTAAGACAGTTACATTTTGGTAACACTGAAATAAAATGTGCCATTGAAATACACTGTTACTATTTTGAAATCACACAGTTAGATAACTTAAGGTCACCAAATGTGAGCAATGATGTATGTTCACCTACAGTAATGAACATGCAGCCATCCATAGTGAACATGCATTCATCATTGCGTGACCTTAAGGTTTCTAACTACATTACATTATATCATAATATTAACAATCCCATATTTTACTGCTTTCAATGGTACGTTTTACTGAGCCATTTTATATACAAACATTTTTTAAGTTTTCCAATGCTTTGTTGTTGCTAAGTACCACTGAGTCGGTTCCGACTCACAGCGACCCAGAATAGGGTTTCCGAGGAGCATCTGGTGAGTTTAAAGCGCCAAGTTTGCGGTTCAAACCAACCTTGCGATCCAAAGTGAAATACTGGATTAAAACGAATTATCTGCTGTACTTGGAACACATAAAAGTTTGCCTAGATCTGAAACTAATTCTAACACTCACAAAACTCCATGCACTAATATTTCCAGAATCACACACAAACTTATGTCATCACATAATAAAAACAAATCTGCAATTTTAAGATGAGCAAAACATGTTATACCCAATTAAATTTCTATAGTAAGAAACAGTGACTCTGCATAAAGACGTGTGATTCAGCAAAAACTGCATATTGAAACGTTGACCCTAAGAAAAATCCTAAAGGCATATTTTGTGTTACACTTTCTCTTCGGTTGTGTCAAAAATTGTACTGCTTTGGAAAATCGTAACAGGACTAAATACAAAGCCTCTGTCAATATAAAAATATAATTTACTAGATCTCTATAAAGGACACAATAAAGTTTAGCAAACAAAACTGAAGTCAGGAAAGTTTGGGCTTTTGTATCTAAAGAGTTTTCCGTTAATGTACACTGATATGAGAATGCTCATAAATAACCTCATCTTGAATCAGAGTTAACGAAGTAGTTTTGAAATAAAAGGTCAATTCCTTCCCAAGCCTCTTTTCTCTGGAATTTACGACTACGCTCAGAAAGAAACAGCAAGAGGAGGGACAGGGAGCGAGTACTCAAACCATGGTAAACACCTACTGTTTTGTCTGTCGCTACACTCCCAAAGACACACTTTAAAAACACACACAAGAAAGGAGATCACTTTCAATCCAGCATGCACTCTACGCCTCGCTTACAAACAGCGTCCTTCTAAGTAAGAGGCAGAACGTAACCGGGAAACGGTCCTATTCCTCAGATCGGAAAAATCAGGAAGTTTCCCTTTAATGAGGGCTGCGGCTGGGACTCAGAGCCTCTCACTTCCATGAATGGAAAAGTTACCAACTTCGCTCATCCCGCGGAGATAGTGAAGGATGCCTCTAGCCTTACTTTAACCCGTTTGTCCCCCAAACCCCAAGTTTCTAAACGGCCAACGGAACAAGAAGCCAGGTTTCGAGATTCTCGGGGTCCCCCAAGTTTAACTCCTCTTTCACCTACGCACCCCAACACAGACACTTCAACGGGGATGGCACGAGGGTCGTTGTCCCCAGGTCTGGGTCGCCATTGCTGACGGCCTCCACGGCGGGCCAGCTCGGAGGGTCGGCGCGGGCACGGCGGCCGCCGACGCCCTCTCGGC
>NW_006408700.1:378628-380618 GCF_000296735.1 Chrysochloris asiatica
CGGCCCGCACGGCCGAACCGCGGCCCAGGCACTGGCTGCCGTGGCCACCGGGCCCGCCTGCTCCGCTTTGTCCCGGCGCCGCTCCGCGTCCCACACCCCCGACCAGCCGGCCGCCTCCACCTCGCCGCTCCTCCAGCCGGGCGCCGCCTAGTCTCTCCTCCTCTTCAGCCTCCTCCCCAAAGCGGCCGCCCTCTCACCGCCCCGCCCCACTCGGTCCTGCCCATCCAGCCGGGCAAAGGCGGCGGCGAGCCGAGGAGGGACGCGCACACGCAGCCTTGCGGGGACGCGCACGCCCAGCCGGCGGAGACGCGCACGCTGCCCCGTGACCTCTCGGCGACCGGGCGAGGCATAGGGTCTAGACGTCGGGAGCTAGGACCATACTGTGAGGGTGTCTAGGAGGATTTCCCCCAAGGACCTTCTGAACTCTCTATTCCTGGACGGAATCCGGTGGTTGCTGAGTGCCCCTGAGTTGATTCAGACTCAGAGACATAGGACAAAGTAGAACTACCCTTAGGGTTTCCAAGGAGGTCATATTACCTTGTGGTTGCTAGCACTGTAGCTCTGTAGGATAAGCACTGGAGTTGAAACCTTCCAGCCGCTCAGAGGGAGAATGATAAGACTTTCTGCTCCTGCGACTATGGATAGCCTCGGGAACCCTACACAGACAGGGTCGCTGCGAGACGGAACCGACTCCACGGCACTTAACAACAACCTTTATGATGGGTTCAAGTCCCAGACCTTTTGATGAGCCGCCTAGCGCTTAATGACTGCACCACCAGAATCCTAGCAGACCCCTAAATTGGCAGTTGAGGAAACAAGCTGTTTTGTAGAAGCAGCCCAGATCCTTGGGCCCACCATGCCATGCACTTCTCATTAGCTCTTTTTTAGGAGGAAACAAGTCTCTCTAAATCTTTCATGATTGTCTAGCCAGCGAACGCCCAAGCGTCGGTCTGTGACCCCAATATCACTTACAGGATCCTAACTCAGCGCTGTACTGAGCTCAGCCCCATCAAAGCACGGGACCACCCTGGAACCCAGCGGGCAGTCCACCAGGTGTCTCCCACACAGACTCCCATTTTAGGAAGCATCTGCTGCCCAGTGGCTTATATGGGAAAGGAGATGGTACTCGAGCTGGAGAGAGGGCTTTATTCTGCAGGATACTTTCCATGAGAATTGAATATCACCTGCTAATTTCAAAGATAAAGGTGGCCCCGTGACCCTGCTACTATTATCAAGCCTAGATTTAAGGCCAAGGGACTGAAGAGACAGTGATTCAGAGAACTGGGTGGTGGGTGTTCTTCATCCTCCTTAGTGACTGCCTTATTTCCATTCATGACCCAGTCCTAATGCAAGGGAACCCTAAAAAAAAGAAGATGGTTTTCATTCCGGCAGCGTGGGTGAGGGCAGAGGCAGGAAGACACTGTTTTGTCATTTTCTCTGTGGTTACATTTTTACTCGCAAATGGTAGGGAAGACAGGTTACACATAATTTGTCATCTTGCTGATAAATGATTTACAGACTTTCGGATTTTTTGTTGCTGTTTGTTGATAAGTGCCGTCCAGTCGGTTCCAACTCATAGCGACTCTGTATAGGGCTTCCAAGGGGCTGCTGGTGTGTATGAATCACCAACCTTGTGGTTAGCAGTCCAGTGCTTATCTAACAGCGCCACACCAGACTCTTTAAGGCCAATCAATTTAGAATGATGAAAGGGAGGGAAAGTAAAGATCTCAGATTA
Organism: Chrysochloris asiatica; assembly: GCF_000296735.1. Classification (NCBI taxonomy): domain Eukaryota; kingdom Metazoa; phylum Chordata; class Mammalia; order Afrosoricida; family Chrysochloridae; genus Chrysochloris; species Chrysochloris asiatica. The sequence continues at coordinate 380,364 of NW_006408700.1, forward strand.
CTAACTTTTGTATTATTCCAAGGAAAAACATTTAAAATTATATAACTCATATTAATACATGCTTTCTAAATAAAAGGAGTTTTTAGCACCAATTATTAGCGATGAAGGTCAAATAGCACAGCCTTTGGTATGAATTACATCTCAATGTCAAGAAAACAAAAATCCTCACCACTGGACCAATAAACAACATTCTTATCAACAGAGAAAAGATTGAAGTTGTCAAGGACTTCATTCTTCTTGGATCAACTATCAACA
>NW_006408700.1:381139-418916 GCF_000296735.1 Chrysochloris asiatica
TCTCTAATACTCAGGCCTTTTTTTTTTTTTTTTTTGTTGATGGCACCTAACAACAACAACAACAACAATTAGCAAGGACATAATTACAGAATCAAGAGCTGGCCAGTAAAATAAGCAAGATGGCCTGCTGAGTGAGGATGCAGCCTCTGCTTACACCCTTGTCTTGCCCTGTACTCACTGTCCTGAATTTAGCCACATATTCGGCCTTCACCTCAATGGATACAATAGTACATTGACAGACAACTGCCAGAGGTTCAAGCTGGACTTAGACAAGGACTTCGAACGAGGGATATCATTGCTGACATCAGATGAATTTTAGCTAAAGCAGAGAGTACCAGAAACAGGATTACCTGTGCTTTAATTATGATACAAAGGCTTTTGACTATGTGGATATTGACAAACTGTGATAACATTGCAAAGAATAAGTATTCTAGAGCACTTAATTGTGCTCATGAGGAAACTGTACCTGGACCAAGAGGCAGTTGTTCGAACAGAGCATGGGAACACTGAATGTTTTAAAATTGGGAAAGGTGTGCGACAGGGTTGTGTTCTTTCACCATACTTGTTCAATATGTATGCTGAGCAAATAATACGAGAAGCTGGGTTCTATGAAGGAAAACGTGGCATCAGGATTGAAGGAAGACTTATTAACAACCTGAGATATGCAGATGATACAACCTTGCTTGCTGAAAGTGAAGAGGACTTAAAGTATTTATTGATGAAGATCAAAGAGCACAGCCTTACATATGGATTACAATTCAATGTAAAGAAAACAAAAATCCTCACCACTGGACCAATAAACAGCATTCTTATCAATGGAGAAGAGATTGAAGTTGTCAAGGACTTCATTCTTCTTGGATCAGCTGTCAACACTCGCGGAAGCAGCGGTCAAGAGATCAGATGACGTATTGCATTGGGCAAATCTGCTGCACAGGAACTTTTTAAAGTATTGAAGAGCAGAGATGTCAGCTTGAGGACTAAGGTGCGCCTGACCCAGGCCATGGTGTTTTCAATAGCCTCATATGGATGCGAAAGCTGGACAGTGTATAAGGAAGATCGTAGAAGAATTGATGCCTTCGAGTTGTGGTGTTGGAGGAGAATACTGAAAGTGCCATGGACTGCCAAAAGAACCAATAGATCTGTTTTGGAAGAAGTGCAACCTGAGTGCTCCTTGGAGGCCAAGATGGCTAGGCTTCGTCTCTCATACTTTGGACACATTGTCCGGAGACAACAGTCACTGGAGAAGCATGTCATGCTGGGTAAGGTGGAGGGTCAGAGAAAAAGAGGAAGACCCCCAACGAGATGGATCAGCTGGGTGGCATCATTGATGGCGTCAAGTGTGGCAGCGGTAGTAAGATTGGCCCAGGATCGGACATTGTTTCGTTCTGCTGTGCATGAGGTCGCTATGAGTCGGTTCCGACTCGATGGCACCTGACAACAACAACAACAATGATTATATTTACTGAAATCTAGGACTTTCCCGTTTACTAAGTCACCTAACTGATAATAAGTCATCTTTTCAAGCTGAGTCATTCAGGCTGGAAACCTCAAGGTGTTCCATTGCTGCCTCCATCTTACTCATTTCACAGGCGGACAATCAACAATGTCACGCTTCTGTTCACTGTCTTCCCCAGCATAGGCAAAGTTGGATTTCTGCTGTTGCTCAACAAGCCTTTCCTCCTTCTGTGCTCTCCACCTCCAAGCCATCAGCATAGTTCTCCCTAAAACACCCATTTCATCTTATGATATCTCTACTTAGAAATCCAGCAGGGTTCTCCAGTGTCCCTGGGGTAAAGTCTCAACTCCTGTTTAGCGTGAAAAATGTCCTTCTCTTCCACCAAACATTATATCCAGTCCAACTCCAAGCCTGTGCTGATGCTGTTCCTTCCTCTTCTCTCTATAACCCATGTCCTCTGTGAGGAGTTCCTATAGCATGTAGTATTTTCAGTGCTTCGGTATCTTCCACATGGAACAGTTAACTGTTACAAATCTATGTGTCAACTCACCAATTACCTCCCAAGTCCATGGAAGAAGGTTTTGCATTGCTTTCCTATCCCCCATTGGTATTTATTGCACCACCATACATTCTGTAGAAGCCCAGTGAATTTGTCATTTGTACAAAATGTGTACTTCTCTTATCCAACCTATATTTTCAATTTCTGTCCTATGTTCTAACTCCACCAAGGCTCTTTTCTTGGTGCCTTTTCAAGGGAAAACTTCCAGAAGAACTAAACAGTGTACAGCTACTACTGTTGACTATTGTGATAAGGGCCAAATTTGATGACCCCAATAGAACGGGAGAAAAGCATGGGACAGAATTCATATTCCTTAAATGTCCAGAACTATTGGGTCAGGTGAGACTAGAGGATTCCCTGAAACTACTGCTCGGAGATACTCTTTAAACCTTGAGCTGAAACTACCCCTGCAGTCACTTTTTAGCGAAATAACAGATTGCACACAAAAGAAAGGCTATTACCTTTGAGTCTGGTGCTTCACTACAAAAGCATTTATGAGACTTAAAGGTCAATAATTGCTCTAAACATAGATGAGAAGATAAGGAGCAGGGAAACTAGAGCCGTGGAAATAGAGCAACCTGAAAGGAATTAAAGAGAATGTTGACACATGTTGAACACTGTAACTAATGTCATCGAACAATTCATATTGAAATTGTCATATGGGAATCTAATTTGCTATATAAACTTTCAGTGAAAACACAAAATATTAAAAGAGATAAATAATCTGAAACTTCAGTGGTAAAAAGAGAGTTTGCGTAGAATTCTCTCCTAAAATCTGCCCTTCTCTCTAATTTTTAGTTAAGTGCCATCAAGTCGGTTCAGAATCATAGCGACTCTGTATAGGGTTTCCAAGGAGTGGCTGGTGGGTTTGAACCACCAACCTTGTGGCTAGCAGTCTAGTGCTTTCCCTACAGTATCACACCAGGACTCCTCTCTAATACTCAGGCCTTTTTTTTTTTTTTTTTGCACAGATGTCTACAGCAGTCATCATCTCTGTGGCTTAACCACCCAGAGGAGTGGCACAAACCCTCTGGCAAGAAGGAAAAAAAAAGGCTGGGGCCAGCAGTACTTGGTTGGGCCCATCGCAGAACAAGATAGGCCTTAACGATTGGTAGGGCTTTCCTACCCTGCAGGCCATCAGACCAATTTCAGCTACTCTTGGCTTTTTTAAGAGGTCATTCTCAAGCTGATGAAGACACCAGGCTAGCTTGTCAGAGAGAGAAGGTGTCAGAGAAGGCAAGCTCAGCTGATAAAGAAAGCAAATTCAGCAGCTAGCACATCCCTTTCCCTTTATTCAACGCCAAAGTAAGTAGCACCTATATCAAATAGAGTTTCTTCCCCAATTAGTCCATTCCACACTCAGGTAGCTCAAGAGATAAAACCAAACACACCCAACTACCATCAAGTCGATTCTGACTCATAATTGTTTTTGTTAAATGCCAATGAGTCAGTCCTGAATCACAGCAACCCTATATGGGGTTTCTGAGGAGCACCTGGTAGGTTTGAACCACCAACCTTGCATTTAGCAATCCAGTGTTTATCTTAGAGTGCCAACCAAAAAGTCAGGACTAAAGTTTAAGTCATGTGCTAATTAAGGAAAGTGTTATTGTCTAGAGACCAGTGTGAGTGGGTGGGGGCTGATTTGCAGCTGTGAGATCACAGGACCATTGGCATTACCAGCTGGGACTGTGGTGGGAAATATCATTTCTTAGGATATGCTCCTAATGAATTACCGGACAGAAAAAAAGAGCCAGTTTGAATCACCTAATTGGCATAGTCTAGAATCTAATAACTATAATTATATTTCCTATGTAAGTTCATTTGAAGTATGAAGAATATGACAATTACCATACAATTATATGGTAATTTAGAAACAGCCTGCCAAAGGTAATGTTCAGAACCCCAAATCAGCTTTGCAATTTTATATAAATGATCATAAGAATTTGAACCACGGCAGCCTGGAATGTCAGAAAAAATAGACAACTCAGATTTTATTCCTGTTCACCACAGACTTACTTGGCATTATCTTCAGTGTGCATTTTAACATCTTACAATTTGATTTTTACAATTATATGATTAATATGGTGGTTGTGATAATGGCTGTATGCCACTGAGTCATTTCTGACTCATAGCGACCCTCTATAGGGTTTCTGAGGCTGTAAAACTTTACAGAAACAGAAAGACTCATCTTTCTCCCATAAAGCGACTGGTAGATTCGAACTGCTGACCTGTGGTTAGCAGCGCAGCTCAGAATCCACTACGCTACCAGGGCTCCATTTATTATTAACATCCGACTTAGTATATGAAATGTTGTTGTTGTTGTTAAGTGCCGTAGAGTCGACTCCGACCCATAGCGACCCTGTATAGGGTTTCCAAGGAGCAGCTGGTGAGCTTGAACTGCCAACTTTGCAGTTCAAACGGCTTTGCAGTCTGGCGCATTAACCAACAGCGCCATACCAGGACTACAGTATATGAAATAGGGGCTTGATATAAGGACCTCTGGTAGCGTAGTTGGTACGAATCGGGCTGCGAACCCAAGGTCAGCAGTTCGAAACTACCAGCTGTTCCGCGGGAGAAAGATGAGGCTTTCTGCTCCCGTAAAGATATACAGCTCTCGGAAACCCTGTACAGGGTCGCTATGAGTTGGAACCGACTCCACGGCACGTAACAACAACAACAACATATATTAATTGGAGTCCTGGTGTGGCATTGTGGGTTAATGCACTGGACTACAAGGTAGGCAGTTCAAGCTCACCAGCTGCTCCTCAGAAACCCTATAGAGGGTTGCTATGGGGCGGAATGGACTCAGCGGCACTTAACAACAACACATATGTTAACTGAACACATAAATGAATGCATTTCCCACGGACTGTTGAATGCTTCCAAGTCACTGTGTTTGCATTTCAGGTAGCTGCCACTAGGTGGTACTAGTTTGTGATCAACTAGATGAACACGACGTCATCTTAATGATCTATCCAAAAATACATATGTAACTCTATTAAGCTAAGAACATGTTTTTGAGGTAATGTTTATTTTTTCCTTTCTGAATATAATATTTTTAATTATTTAAAGACATTTGGCATAGATTAAATATCTGGGGAACTTCTGGTGTGGTGCTGCAGGGTAATGCAGTCAACCTCAAGGTCGGTTTGAACTGCATGGTCAGCAGTTCAAACTCACCAGCCGCTCCTCAGAAACCCTATACAGGGTTGATATAGTCAGAATTGACTCGACAGCACTTAACAGAAGCAACAACAAATATCTGGGAGAAACCACTTTTAATTTACTCCATAAATGTGTTATGTCCAGAATTCAGGGTCCCCAAAGACCACCCAGGAGCCGTGTACCGATGCAAATACATAAGGGAAGTTTAATCAAGCTCGAGCCAGGTCTCTAACCTTATCCGATGCATCGGAATAGGGAAAGAGCCCCGAATTCATTGTCTGCAGGGTTTTTATAGAATTTTCAAACAGCTCAGGTTTCTCAGCTTTACAATCTTTGGATTGGTTAACAATTGGCAAACTATAAGATGTTACAGTTTAATTGGTCAGGACTGGTGGTCTTTGTTCTTAGGCTAGGGTAAAGGAAAACATCTGGCCTCTGGCCTTGAGCTGCCTGGCTATTTATACATATATCATTTTCTTGGAGCTAGAGGACGTGTTCAGGCTAATGTACAGAATGGAGATTGACCTTGTCTCTGGAGGGAACTAAAAACTGAGGCCTTGTCTATTTAAAATGCTTTCCTGAGCCTGACTAGAGTTTAGTCAAGCAGTCTCTAGGTAGGCAAAATCAGGTAAAATCAGTTTGGTCCTTACAATGGGTTCACTAAGCAGCAGCCAAGAAATCAAATGGCATATGGCATTAGGTATAACTATGGCAAAAGACTGAATTAAAATATTAAAAAGTAAAGATATCACATTGATGACTAAGGTGTGCCTGACCCACATCATGTTATTTTTAATCACCTCCCTAGTGGTTACGAATCAGGCTGCTAACCTAAAGGTCGGACGTTCGAAACTACCAGCTGTTCCGCGGGAGAAAGATGAGGCGTTCTGCTCCCGTAAATATTTGCAGCCTCAGAAACCCTGTGTAGGGTCACTATGAGTTGGAAATGACTCTACAGTACTTAACAACAACAACATGCATGGGAAGTTGAGTAATAAACAGGGAAGAATGAAGAACAGATGCATTTGCATTATGGTGTTGGAAAAGAATACTGAACACATCATAGACTTCCTGAAGAATCTGTCTTGGAGAAACTACAGATAGAATAAATGCTCCTTAGAAATGAGAATGGTGAAACTTGGTTTTATTTATATTGGACACAACAGGATAAATTGCTGGAGAGGACATTATACTTGGTAAAGTAGAAGGTCGGCAAACTGTAAGAAGACCATTGGTAAGATGGACTAAGTGACTTAGTTGTTAATCAGTTGTGCAATACAATGAATTATTTCATATAGCTTGTCTTCCCAGAGCGTTTGTAACTCCCACCAAACAACGTTTTTGCCCTGCTAGGTCTGGATAAGATAAGGTAGGAGAAGATGTGACAGGACTATAAGATTGAGCTGTGAGTGGTTAAAACTTGGAGCTCTAACTTGTATAGAAGGAGCTGTCTCCGACACAGATGTAAAACCTTACCATCACTGAAACAAGCCTGGGGTGAAGCACATCCTTTGGACCCAGAGAACCCTGCACAATGAACCTCCATGACCCAGGGAGAAAGCTGTGACAAGGGAGGAGTAGCAGAGAAGCTGCAGCAGCAGGCTCCCGGGGTCACAGAGCAAATAAAGCTGAGTGCCTTTGGGCAGGAGTCCTGTTTACATAATGGGGTACCTCCAGGCCCTAAATTAGGAAGCTATATTTGCTTACCCACAGAACTAGAGCTGAGTGCCTTTGGGCTGAGACTTATAATGAGACGAAGTGTCCCTTGGGCATTTATCAGTTTGTAACATTGCGGGAGCAGGAAGAGGTCAGACAGAATGTTGCCGGTAGGCATGGCTGAGGAGAGGCTGTTTTGATTGGAACAGCTAAGGACCAAGCATTTCTGGCCCTGAACAGTAACCTGTTATCTTCCCTAATAAACCCCATAACTGTGAATATGGTGTCTGAGTTCTGTGTGGCCATTGCAGTAGATTATCGATTCCAGATGAAGAGGTGTTATTGGAAGGATGTTTGGTGTCACATTTTTTTTTTTTGCAGTTTGGTGTCATTTTTTGCAGCCTGCCAACATACAGGCAAGTTACTTGGTCTCCCCCTGTATGTGTGGTTGGCAGACTCTTAGCATAGTCACACCTTTCTGTAGTCTCCATCCCTCGAGTGTGGCCAGGAGCTCTGAGCTGCTTCTAGGCAACAGAATATGTCAAAGGTGATGGAATATCACTTCCATGAATAACTTAGAAAAGACTGTGACTTTTGTCTTGCTGACCACCTCTCGATTTGGTGAAACAAGTTGTCACACTGGGGAGGCCTACATGGCATGGAACTGACAAACACCCAGATAGAAACTGAGGTCCGCAATTCAACAACCCCAAAGGAGCTGAATCCTGCCAAGAGCCATGAAGTGAACTTGGAAGCACACCCTTCCCCAACTGAGCCAGCAGATGAACCCTTAGTCCTAGTCAACAGCTTTCTTGCACACTTGTGAGAGACCTTGAAGCAGAAATCCTGGACTAGACCGCAAAGCCTGATGTATTGAACATGGGACATTACAACTTGCGGTGTTTGGTGGTGGTGATGGTTATGTGGCATGGTTTGCTAAATTTATAGTCATGTTTTTTGCAGCAAAAGATAAAAAATAGACTGTGCCTTACTTCTTTCATCTCTAAAGTGAGAAAGATCCTGGTGTGGCACTATAGGGCAAGCATGGGATCACAAGGTCAATTTGAACCACAAGATTTGCAGTTCAAATCCACCAGCTGCTTTTCAAAAACCCTAGACAGGGTCACTATGAATCAAAACTGACTCCATAGTCCTTAACAACAACAACCCCAAAATAGGCTACTGGGGGGTTAAATGAGTTAATACATGTAAAGTGCTTAGAATAGTACCTGGCATATGTGAGCCCTCAGTAGTGTTTGTTGGCCGTCTATTCTTCAGCCAGAAAGTAGAGATGAAGTCAGGCAAGCAGAAGCTGAGAGTGTTAAGTGCTGCTTCAAGCTCGGGTGACAAAGGGTGACATTGTATTGAGTACAGCAATTTTTGTCCACTTGTGGAATACTATGGGAGCAATGTGCAACAGAGCCAGACAGTTGTTGGGTGCCTCCAGAAGCCTGGGGGACCATGGCCTTGTGGAGGGCAGAGGCTCAGCCCCTCCCTTGGGGAAGAAACCAGGGCAGAAGATGACGAAAGGACTTCCTCCGGAGCACATGTGACAAACTCCATGTGAAAACCCAGAAATAATTGAGTCAGTCTGTAAGAGGAGCCTGGGAAGAGTAGCAGAGCCCCAGCATTAAGGTTTGCAGCTGAATACTTCTGCTAAGTCTTGCAGTGCAAACCTGGAAACCCCAGTGGGACAAGGGGAAGGTCTTGTTTATTTCTGTGTTCCCGTAACCTAAGGTCAGTCTGACACAGTTGATACTAAGTAAATGCTTGTTAGCTGGCATTTATGTTACACTGATAATTGTACATTGTTATTACTTTACACTTGGAGATGTCCACATAGTTTTTCTGACCTTTTTCATGTCTGACCTTAGACGTTTGCCATAAAGAAAAAAGATGCATCAATGACATTTTGCCATCTTGGCACATCTCTGTGAGCAGGGACAATGTAGTCCACTTGGGCAATGAATTATTTTTTCCACTCCAGTGAACTATCTGAGGACAGATAAGTTGCTTTGTCTTTCTAAGACAAAAATATTTCCTGAGCAAATAAATTAATCAGCATTGCTTTCATGTCTATTTAGTTATACAAATCATTCCAAGATATGTTAAGAGTGTAGAAGATGGGTTAGGAAGAAAGATGTGTTTAAGCGAATAAGTAATTATGAGAGGCTGGTGGTGGTTATGTGCCGTGGAGTCAGTTCTGATTCATAGTGACTCTGTATAGGGTTTCCAAGAGCAGCTAGTAGGTTTAAACTGCTGATCTTGAGGCTAGAGTCCAGTGCTTATCCTACAGCACCACACCAGGGCTCAAAAGAATAATTGTTGTTGTTGCTAAGTGACATCGAGTTGGTTCCAACGTATAGTGACCCTGTATAGGGTTTCTGAGGAGCAACTGGTGAGTTTGACCTTGTGGTTCAACTCAACCTTGCTGTCCAATGCTTTATCCCACAGCACAACACCAGAACTCCAAAAGAATAATTCTTGGTGGTTATGTGTCACCGAGTCAGTTTTGACTCATAGCGACCCTGCATAGGATTTCCAAGGCTGTAAATCTTTACGGGAGCAGAAAGCCTCATCTTTCTCCTGTGGAAAAGCTGGTAGATTCGAATTTCTGTCCTTGAGGTTATCAGACTCGTAACCACTATGCTACCAAAGATTAAATTCCATGTCTTAAAAGTGAAAATGCAGACACTGGGGAATTCCCTGTGGAGAGCGATCAAGGATGAGGACACAATAAGACCTAAAAAGGAAGAGCGGGCATTTCTAATTCTCTCCTGCAGTATCCCAAGGGTTAAAGGGTTACGATGTTCTCCATTCCTACCAGCTTGCAGAGCAGAGTTAGAATAAAGATGTCCGTGTTCTACTTGGCAAATAGCCTCCAGGTCCCGCTTCAGACTGATGCTTCCATGAAGAAAACGAAATTCTATTAGAGATATGCATCTTCTTGTTATCTCACTCAAGGTTAGGAAGTATGAGGTCTACTCAGTTGATAAAAGAGAAGTCCTCTGGGTGGGACACAACATTATCACTTAGTTCCTTTGATAGTTATTAGTTCTTCTTGGGCCGCCTATTAAAAGACAAATAACCCTGGTAGCGTAGTGGTTACGAATTGGGCTGAGAACCTCAAGGTCAGCAGTCGGGCTGCGAACCTCAAGGTCAGCAGTTCGAAACTACCAGCCGCTCCGCGGGAGAAAGATGAGGCGATCTGCTCCCGTAAAGATTTATAGCCTCGGAAACCCTGTTCAGGGTCGCTGTGGGTTGAAACCGACTCGACAACACTTAACAACAACAACGACAACAACCCTTTATATAGAAGGATTCTGAACAGTTGGTAGCAGAAGAGGTTCTGAAGGGTGGGAATGATAAATTCCTAGGGCCTCAGGATGGTGCAAAGACTGAAAAGGGAGATGGGGATTTCCACAGTTTCTCTGGTAGCATAGTGGTTACAAATCGGGCTGCGAACCGCAAGGTCAGCAGTTCGAAACTACCAGCTGTTCCGTGAGAGAAAGATGAGGCTTTCTGCTCCCATAAAGATTTACAGCCTTGGAAACCCTGTACAGGGTTGCTATGAGTCGGAATCGACTCCACGGCACATAAGCACCAACCATCACAGTTTTTCTGAATAGTCCCTATTGTTCCAGATGTGAACTGTGGTAGGACACTAAATTCTCCAACAACTGCATGAAGTGATCACAAAGATGAAGAATAATCAGTACTGTGTAAGGTATAACTCTGACATTCCTTCTCCTCGATTTGCGTTGACTCCTGGGGGTAAATTTTATTCCAGGTATAAATTTCCTTGAGTCTTGGACACAAAGGAAGGAGCAAAGTACTTGCCCTGAAAATGCTTCTCATGGAAATCCTAGAGGTACCTTCACCAGCAATTTATTATAACTTCATATCATTCATATTTTCTAAATAGGAAGGGTAAATGAAATCAATTTCTGAGACAGGAACAAAGTCTAGGACCTCTGATTCCCACATAATGTGATTTAATGAACTAGATTAATTCCAAATGGACTTAAAGTTTTCTTATCAGATGCTTAATTTCTAAGCAAACTCACATGGATCACTCATCAAAGCTTTGGTCCCCACAATCCAAATATCCCTCATCTTTGGGGTCTTAATCTGTCCCAAAATCTCCCTCAAATATTCCTGAGTTGAGAATGAGCTGGCTATACCCCAGCTCTGCTCGCCCACTCCTCAGCATATCTCATGCAGAGAACTATTACAAACAACATATGCTTCTATTTCTTCACTTCTTTAGTGAGGTCACACAATGATGTTCCTTTGAGAAACAGAACAGACTGACGCCTCGGCACTAGAATAACTTTCAGTTGTTTCCCACATTTGGTTAAGTGCGTCTAATGTTTGTAAAGGAACATAAACATTTATAAAAAGGGGGACAGCAGACTTCAGAAAGAGATGAGCCAATAGCTCTTTGCAGGGCTGGTCTTAATGCAAAGTAACATCACAGTAAATGCACCTGAACTAATTGTTTTTGAACTTCATGCTTAAGACAGCCCTGGTGTGGTTTAAGGAACTCAGACAGCATAGTGGAGTTTGGCTGCTAACCTCAAGGTCAGCAGTTCGAAACTACCAGCTGTTCCGTAGGAAAAAGATGAGGCTTTCTGCTCCCATAAAGATTTACAGCCCCAGAAACTGTATACAAGTTTGCTATGAGTCAGAACTGACTCCATGACACATAACCAACCAAGGTGGGATATAGCGTGTCACCAAAGGATCCTTGAGTAGACCCTTGAGTCGCGGCAACCCTTTGTGTTTCAGAGTAGAACTGTATTCCGTGGACTATTCATTGACTGAGTTTTTACAAGGAGGTGGTCATGCCTTTTTTCTGAAGTACCTTTGGGTGGACTTGGGCCTCCAACCTTTCCGTTACAGTTAACATCCAAGCACTTAATCATTTGCTCCCCCCAGGGCCTGCAAGATGTCTGAGGAGAGATGAATTTCAGAACTGGCTTGTGGGGTGGGTGGTAAAGGAACTGATAGAAAGGATAATTTAGACAGGTAGGTCCTCTTGCTTCCCTGAGGGGCCTTGAGAAACTGGCAAGACTGAAAGTACCCACAATATCTTCCAGCTTTAGGCAGACTTTGCTTCTGTGAGAGCAGGCGCCCTGAGCTCAGTGAGATAGGACTGGACCACATTGCATCAGGTGAGGAAAAATAGTCTCTATTCTTGCCTCTGCCTTGAAGTCTTAGATTACATAATAAACTTTAGCTGTGCTAATTTCATCAACAAGGAGCTCTGGTAACGTAGTGGTTACGAATCGGGCTGCGAACCTTAAGGTCAGCGGTTCGAAACTACCAGGCGCTCCGCGGGAGAAAGATGAGGCTTTCTACTCCCGTAAGGATTTACACCCTCGGAAACCCTGTACGGGGTCGCTATGGGTCGGAACCGACTCCACGGCACTTAACAACAACAACAACAACAATTTCATGAACAGAGGCAGTTCTTTCCAAAAAGTTACATGAAGTCACGGGGATAACACTCATGAGGCACAATAGTGAATAATTGCTATCAGGACTGACTGTGAGGATTGGAAATGTAAAGGTGGACATTTTGTAGCAAAAGGAGGGGAGTGGTTGACTTTGCAGTCTAGGAACAGAGGTCCCTGGAACCATCAAGGGAGAAGAGTGGAGCGCGGGACCCTACCCAGAGAAACAGTGATGCCAGAGATGGAGCCAGATATGTGGAGAGATGGAGGACTGGAAACTCTAGACCTAGAAAGGGAGAGGGGCTGTGTGCTGACAATCAGGGGGCAGGCTTGCAGTGTATTGGTTGGTTGATGATGCATAGAGGGGATTGTAACCCTGGCAATAAAATGATATACGATGGAATGAATGTAAAGCTAATGTTCTTCCATGTAAACTATCACATAATTCACAATAAAACATTTTTTAAGTCCCATCAATTAATCTTGATAAGCACAACTGAACTAAAGCAATTTCAAGTGACAGCACCTATGTTTGTATAACATTTTAAATCATGTTGACGTGTTTTTACAACCAATTGTAGTCATTTCTCCATCCTTCTCATGAGTAACCCATGCTATCGTTACTTAGCAGTTTGGGAAATACGGACAAAGGCACATAAAAGAGGAACCCGAGGGCACAAGCATGTCACCATGGAGATGGAATTGCTGGGATCCCCTTGTCCTGTCTTTGAACTCTTTCAGGAACATTGAGTTCTCAAAAACAAATGAAGCACAGTGATGCCAGAGATGGAGACAGAGACGACAATGAGGAGAGATGGAGTGGCGGGGGGACTCTAGACCCAGAGAGGGAGAGGAGCTCTGTGCTGACGACTGGGGTATACCCTTTGGTTGTTTGACAATGCATGGAGGGGATTTAACCTTGGCAATGAAACAATATATAATAGGATGAATATAAAACTAATGTTCTCCCATGTAAACTATCACATAATTCATAATAAAAGATTTTTAAAAAATAGATGAACCAGTCAGTTGCTTAGAAATGATCAAAACTCATCATTTTATAAAGGAAGGCACCAAATGCAGATACCCAATGCCTGTCTAAAGCCATGGTGTTAATCACTGGCAGAGTCAGAACAGCTGAGACTTAACAGACCTCTCTGGCCACCACACCACTTGGGTGCAGCATTATAAAGTGGGAAGTACTGTACCGTGGGGATCTTGCCCTTTTCAGAGTGCTTGGAATGCTTTTCTTCTGGAGTTGTGCAGTATACAGTCTGCAATTCCAAATGAGGTGCCTGAACCTCTAATCTCTGTGTATCGTGTATACATGACACACAGGTGAAGAAGCCATTACGTTTCCCGGCTTGTAAGTGAAATGATACCTTCTCTGTATCAACAAAACTGTTTAAAACTTTGCATCTCAATGTGTATGGGGCGGGGGAGGGAATGAAAAAGGGGATGGGTGTTTAAAGGGGCCTTAGGTGGTGATAAGATTAGAAACTACAGCTTGAATCCATGAGGACAAGCATGATCAGTGGGGTGGGAGATTAGGCAATTGTGAGAACACACCAGTCCTAGAAGGGGAAAAAACATAAAATCCAATATTTTATGTTGGTGTCTGGATTAAGGTAAGGAATAAAGAGAGATTCTAATGTTCAGTTGATAGGTCTCTGTCATCTGTATTGCAATAGCATTTCATGATCTTCGTTATTTGAGGAACAAAGACTTCATTTATCCCATTTGATAAATTGTTGTTAAGAGCTATCCAGTCAGTTCCAACTCATAGCAGCCCTGTATTAGGTGGCTGAGGTTTTAAATCTTTGTGGTAGCAGAAAGCCACATCTTTCTCCCCTTTGATAAGTATGTTGTAAAGAGCCATCCAGCTGGTTCCAACTCAGAGCGACCCTATATAGGGTTTCTGAGGGGTGACTGGTAGGTTTGAACTGCCGATCATGCACTCAAACTGACCTTGCAGTACAGCACATTATCCTGCAGCGCCACACCAGGAAAGCTTACATTTATATAAATAATTGATAACCCATGTCATAATAGAGTTCTGCTATAAATCATTTAACAAAGAAGCAATATTTACTAATTTTTTAATACAGAAAAAAATCTTTGAGACGATGTTTGGAAACAAGGGAGAAAGTGCTAAATACATACAACAACATGCAAGTGAAGGAAGTGAAACCCAAAAGGCTCTGCGGTAGGGTTCAATTTGTATGACTTAATCACTCAAAGGTATTGAAACTTAAAAAAACAAAACAACAACAAAAAAAGCCTACATCTTCCAAAGAACTAAGTCCAAATTGTTTACAGATAGTGTTTCTGCAATTAATCCTAATACTATTCATCACAATCAACTCAATGGCTTTTGTTTTTGTCAATAGGTTTTTGTTTTTTAATATTAATTAAATACTTGATTATTAACATCAACTTTAGATTCAGGAGCTGCTGAAGAGGCAAAGGCTAAGGAATTTACGGTCATTCCGAAGTGTTGACAGGAATGGGGTGCAGTGGGGAGATGGCATTGGTCCTTAAAATACACCCACAATCACCGGGGAAGTCAGAACTGAGTCTGGTAAACTCTGAGAGGCCACATTCTGACCTCCCACCCCATTTGCCTCTGGCTACCTGACTCACGCCCCACCCCCATGCCAGTTCTTCCTGGCTTATCTGTTGCTGGCTGTTTCTTGCTCTAGCCAGAGCTAGGCTGGCCCTGATCCACTTGCTTGGCTGTGACCTTCCACCTCACATCTCTGGTTCTCTCCCAGTCTCGAGTCTTCCCTGACAATCTTGGGATAGGAAAACATACATACCGGCTTGGAGGATGCATTATTTAATTAATAGAAGTGATCCTCTCATAGTAGGACTTTTATATACAATTGCTAAGTAGTGGTTAAGAATCGGGCTGCAAGCCGCAAGGTCAGCAGTTTGAAACTACCAGCTGTCCAGCAGGAGAAAGATAAGGCGTTCTGCTCCCGTAAAGATTTACAGCTTCGGAAACCCTGTACAGGGTCGCTCTGAGTCGGAACCGACTCCACGCACACAACAACAACAACAACAAGTACTCTGCAAAAAGATCTTATCTGTGTCTACTCTCTTATTCTGTAATTCACATTTTCAAAGTTGTGAAGTAAGATTACATGAAATAAAATTCATATATAGGTACCTCAAACCAAACCAAACCAGAGAGGGGAAAAACGGGTGTCCAGGAATCAGGAGTAAACATGGGACCCTTGTTGACAGAAATCTTGTGACTGAGTCCCTGAGGGATGTTGAAACCTGCTCCCCTCCTTGCTTTAGCAGTTGTAAACATACACTGGCCATGCCCAGGGCGCATAGTTGAGCTGCTACATCCTGGGACATACCATTAAGAGAGACCACCCATAAAAATTCTGTATGTTATGGGCCTTGCCATTAAGGAAAATGGCCTGCAAAAAATCTGTATTTTAACTTCTTATGAGATATGGTACAGGTCAAACTGGTTTACCTAGTGCCCTAGGCATAACTTTAAAGGATAAAACTTATACTGGGGCAAAGGAGCCTGACAGCTTCTGGGAAGAGGCTGAGCCACGTATGCTCTCAACATCCCAGAGTAAATTCTATCTGCTCTTACCAGAGGCCTTTGTGGTAGAATCCTTCTGGAAGAAATGCTGCACAGACACCTAATTAGCATGACCCCTCCTCAATGGGCCATTTCTAGGAAATGCCACCTATCTCTATGAATAAACATGATGCCTTTTCCCTACCCCAAAGCCTTTGTTTGGGGAGATGGCTGTTGGTAGGTGAGAGAGGTGTTATAGCATTGTGTGTTAATCCCTCCCCACCTCAATTTGCAAGCCTTTTTCCTGTAATAAACCTTTGTTCCTAAGTAAATTCTGACTCACCTGATTATTCTTAATCAATGGAAGACAACATCCCTGGTTGAAGGGTAGAGATGTGGTGGGCACACTCTGTAACAAACCCATTGCAACTCATAGCAACCAGATCTAGGGTTTCTGGGACTAAATTTCCATTAGCAGACAGCCTCATCTTTCTTCCTCAGAGCAGGTTGTGAGCTTCAACCGCAGACCTTGCAGTTAGCAGCCCAGTGCCTAATCCACAGCAACACTAGAGCTCCTTGCAACAGGTACAGTTGTACCAAAAAGAGAAACCAATCTAAGACTAGAAGGCAATGTGCATTTCTAATAACAAATAATAGGAGCAAGTAACAGAAACATATAGAAAACTAAGAGTTTATAGGGAGTCCTGGTGTGATGCTGTGGAATAAAGCGCTGGACCACAAGGTTGGTGGTTCAAACCTACCAGTCATTCCTCAGAAACCTTGTTACAGCAATTTTAGATTCAAGAGTGTCACTGCAGCTCTTGATCTGTCATCGAAGAAACCGAGGCACTAGGAGAGGTGAAGCAGGGTTTCAGATTTTATTAAACTGGCTGGCTCAGAGGAGCTAATTTCTCCAGATTCTGAGTGCCAAATATAGGGTAGTGCAGATTTATATGGGGTCAGAATTGGGGAGGGTTTGGGTTGCGGACCTCTTCGAAGACGAGGGAACCAGAGGATTGGTTCTGCTCAGTAACCTGATTAACATTCTAATGTGACTCCTGGGTGGAGAGAATTGGTCCCATTCAGTAACCTGATTAACATTTTAGCTTGTCTCCAGGACAGAGAGGGCAGTGAATGTTTTTTACCTTTTCCTGTTCAACCTTATATAGGGTTACTATGAATCCACTGGTAACCACTATGCTATTAATCCACTTGGAACCACTATGCTACCAGAGCTCCTTTAATATTAATATAGTGAACCCAATTACTTCTCTGAACTCCGTCTTTTGCAGCTACTTGATGTAGACAGGCTCGTCAGGATATAGTCTGCTCAAAAAGAAACTACTCTATATCCAATCTGACTAGGCAGGGCTGATGCAATGAAATGCAGATGGGACTCTTGTAATACAATAGTGAATAATTATCAGGACTGATTGTGAGGGTTGGAAATGTAAAGGTAGACGTTTTATAGTAAGGAGGGGAGTGATTAAGTTTTCAGTCTAGGAGCGGAGGTCCCTAGGACCACCAAGGGAGAAGAGAAGAGAGTGGGACCCTACCCAGAGAAGCAGTGATGACTGAAATGGAGCCAGAGATGATGACGTGGAGCGATGGAGCAGCCGGAGACTTTAGATCCAGAGAGGGAGAGTGACTGTGTGCTGAAGACCTGGGGGTTATGGGGAAGGATTGCATGGAGGGGATTGTAACCATGGCAATGAGAGATACACGATAGAATGAATGTAAAACTAATGTTCTCCCATGTAAACTCTCACATAATTCACAATAAAGCATTTAAGAAAAAAAAGAAAGAAGGAAACTACTCTCCCATGGATTCCTGGGAAGTTCATTCATTAATATACACGGTGCAGTCAAGCTATCAAACCTTTGTCACACAATTAATTATGTCAGTTATGGCCCCTCCCCCAAAGATAACTTTAGAAATTATTTTTGGTTGCTAACTTTCAACCCTTATGTTATTATTATTAGGACTCCATGCATCATGTCACCTTGTCCAGTGATTGTGGCAAATATTCCTTAGAGACTCTATCTAAGAATATCTCAAGTCTCACAGTTCTATAGTGTTTTATAGGAATTATGTTATATTGAGATTGGCACTCACGTACACCTACTTTAAAATGTTTTGTCAACTAAGATTATTACCAAATTACCTAGATTAGAAATTTGGGTGCTTTTGACTATTCATTATTTCCTAAGGATGATCTTGACCCTGCCTATGAAAATTTTCTTATCCACCTCCAAGACGAAGAGGAATATCTTTTCTTCAGCAACATGTCTTTGCTAAGTGCTTTGATTTTCACAAGAAGCTATCTGTCCTTAACCATAGGAAGCATATGAATCTGTCCTTAATTGGCAACATAAAAAAGTTGCTAGCCCACTTGCCAAGGATTACATTCTTGAGCCCCTTTTTACTCAAATATCTAGTAAAAATCCAACTAGGAGGAATAATGTCCATGATTGATTTTACTTTTCATCCATTCCTTCACATTTTGTTTCCACTGTTTTTCTAATACCTATGTCTGGAGTCCTGGTGTGACGCTGTGGGTTAATGCGCCAGACTGCAAAGCCGTTTGAACTGCAAGGTTGGCGGTTCAAGCTCACCAGCTGCTCCTCGGAAACCCTGTACTGGGTCGCTATGGGTCGGAATTGACTCGACGGCACTTAACAACAACATGTCTGGCAAGTAGCAGAGTCCCACAGTATTAGTTAAATGAATGAGTAGATGAAATCTACCACTGGATTAAGTCAAAAGCGTTTAGAAACTATTTTCAGAGTACATTAAGAATGTTTTGGTATATTCAGAGTTGTCTTTGTTGTGTTCCCCGGAGTTTGTACTGAGAATTGCTCTATGAATCCTCTTGTGGGACTCATGTTATTATATTTCACACTCTTATAGACATGATAGCAGGGATCTACCAACCTAAACAAAATGGAATCGGTTTTATCATTGTGGTTGCTATTGTTACGTGCCGTCGAGTTGGTTCTGACCCATAGCGGTCCTGTATAAGGTTTCCGAGGAGCGGTTGGTGAGCTAGAACCACCGATCTTCCAGTTCAAAACAGCTTTGCAGTCTGGCGCATTAACCCACAGCGCCACACCAGGACTCGGGTTTAGTCATTGCTGTTACGTGTGGTGGAGTCGGTTAGCGCCCCTGTAAATCTTTACGGGATCAGAAAGCCTCATCTTTCTCCCATGGAACAGCTGGTAGTTTCGAACTGCTGACCATGGGATTAGCAGCCCGATTCTTAACCGCTTCGCTACCAGAGCTCCTTCCGGTTTAGTCTTTAGGTCTTGATAAATGAAGACCCTGCAAATGTAGAAGTTAGTTTAAAAATTAGCCGAGATAATCTCATGGTCCTAGAAGGAGACAGGATGTGCTTAAACCCACCCAGATAGTTATATCAGAGACTAAGCAGCTTGGATCCTAAAAGGTGGAATGTTTGAAGAAGTTTATTGCTTTATTGTTTCTTTTTCCAAAAAATGCTATCTTGATGTTAAAATAGATTAAGTGTACATCCAAATGTAATTTACCCTATGTAATATGCCCGCTCTTCATAATGGACAGGACGGTCTTGAGAAACTAGTCTGTCTGTTCTCCAGATTGCTGGCTTTGTGCTAATAAAGCCTCGTTTGGATCTCCCCGCCTCTGTGATTGACTACAGTAACGGGCGGCAAGCCTTACTTTCCGTTTGGCAACAGATCCCGCAATCTCCTTATGAAAAATCAGCCATTGAAAACTTTATGGAACAGCTCTACTATGCACACATGGATTTCCATGAATCGTAATTGATTCAACAGTCATCATTTTTGCTTGTTTTACCTTATTGTGGTGGTGGTGATTGTAGGCTGTCAACTCATAGCCACTCTCTATAGGGTTTCTGAGACTGTAAATCTTTACAGGAGCAGAAAACCTCTTCTTTCTTCCTAGGAGCAGGTGGTAGATTTGAACTGCTGACTTTGTGATTAGCAGACCAGCACATAATCCACTACACTACCAGAGCTCCTTTTGTTGTACCTTATAAAGTAGCATTTCTTTATCTGGCCCTAGTATAAAGAATAATTATGTCTATCTTCAGAAATTTATTTTATTTTATCTTATGAATATCATAACTCAGTTACCAATCAGATTTCCCTTTTCCAATTCACTTTCATTGAGTAAAATTTGTAACTCAAAATCACACTGATTGCCTTTTTCTGTCATCACTCATTTCTACCTCTAGTTTTTTGCCCCATTTTGGTTGTTCCTTTTTCACTGTCATATAATTTGTTGCTTATGATTCATTGACATAATTTATTAGTAGTTTATTGGTATCTTTTATTTATCCCTTTATGTCATCTTAAATGTCTTTTGTAATAAGATAAGATGTAAACAAATACAAAATTTAATAAAATGTCAAAGCTGTTGTACACAAGAATTCTTGCATTTAATATATACTGTGGAATATATTTATTGTCCGTTTTACCAATCCGTTCCTGCTGTCTTTCTGGAAACTTGCTCCTCCTTTCACTGTAATCATGGTTTTCAGATCAACTATGCCCCCTAGGAAGTGGTGAGCACTCCAGGGAGGTGTAAGTGAACTGTTGTTGTTGTTGTTGTTGTTATGTGCTGTGGAGTCGGTTCTGACTCATAGTGCGACCCTGTACAGGGTTTCCGAGGCTGTAAATCTTTACGGGAACAGAAAGCCTCATCTTTCTTCCGCGGAACAAGTGGCAGTTTCGAACTGCTGAGCTTGCAGTTTGCAGCCCGATTCGTAACCACTACGCTACCAGAGCTCCTGTTCTAACCCGAGACATTCCTAAGTTTTCAAAGGGTTCGCTTGCTTGAGTGTTGCTTGCTTGGAGGATTGGGATGGGAGTGTGTGTGAATTGAGCTGTAGAAGGTGGGAAGTGCCAGTCATCTTATTTCTTTCTTGGCTCAGTTTGAGGGAAAGTTGTCACTTAGAAAAGAGCCAGCAAGTGAGAGAAAGTGAATCAGAATGAGACCAGGCAGTATTTGTGTTTCGGGTGCTAGGGTTCCTGCCATGCAACTGAAAATGGCTTTTCTTGTGCTTTAGATGTTAACCCCTTGTTTAGATTTTGTGAGATTATGGATTCTTTCCTTCCTCTTTTAATTTCAAATTGTGCTTTTGTTGTTTTTGTTACTTAATACATCTATACAGATATATATTGCTTTCAAGTTTTATTGTTTGGAATCTGGAGCTAAAACCTGCTTGTTTAGAGCAGCTGGTGAGCGTGAACCACGCATTAGCCCACAGTGCCACACCAGGACTCCATAACATAGAATTGTTGTTATTGTTATGTGCCGTCGAGTCAGTTCCAACCCCATAGAGACCCTGCATAGGGTTTCTGAGAAGCAACTGTTAAGCTTGAACCACCCATCTTGCAGTCCGAACAGGTTTGCTGTCTGGTGCATTAACCCACAATGCCACCAGGACATATAATAAGTGGGAGCAATTCTCACTGTGAATATTGCTGAGTAATGTGAATGGTGAATGTGCTTACTAACTGAAGAATGTTCAGATCTACACAGATGTGCCTCAGAAGACAGACCTGGTGGTTGACTTTTTGAAAACAAGCATCATTTAAAATCCTATGGATCACAGTTCCACTCTGTCACATACTGGCTCCCCATGAGTATGTAGTAGCTCCATGGTTACTGATTACTGTCACTGTAAAAATGCTGTGAAGATGGCATCTGACCTCTTACTTCACAAGACTGATGGAGAGTCAAAGCCAACTAAAACCCAAGGCTGATTCCTGTGAGGCAGAGGTCAGACATGCAACCCTCCTAATTCTGACACCAGCCACCTGTTCCATTCATGGCCATCTCCACTTCTCTCCTGGGTTTAATAATTCATTGCAGTGGCCACACAGAACTCACAGATCCTACTCACAAGTATGGGATTTATCAGGGAAGTAAACAGGAGTCTTGGTGTGGCGCTGTGGGATAATGCACTGGACCGCAAGATCGGTTTCAACTGCAAGGTCGGCAGCTCCAACTCACCAGCTGCTCCTCAGAAACCCTATACAGTATCACTATGAGACAGAACCAACTCAATGGCACTTAACAACAACACCAAGCAGGTTACAATTAAGGATCAGAACTGCACAGGACATTGTTCCTCCAGTCAGCAGCATCTCCTCTCAGCCATATCCACAGGAATACTTCTCTCTGATCCTTAACTTCCCAACCATGTAACCTCTTGGCCTGTTCCCCACTCAAGTAATGTTATAAAGCTCCTTCAGCACTGCTGATAATTGCCCAAAGGGGACTCCTCTCTGCCAGAAGCCTCTCAGCCCAAAGGCATTACCTCTAGTTTTGTGTGTCAGCAAACCTAGCTCCTCCTATTAAGCACCTAGAGGTTCCCCATTCTGAAAGTGAGCCTCCTGCCCAAAGGCACTTAGCTTTACTCAATGCTCCATGGACACCCTAGGGTCGGTCTTGTGCTCTGGTTGCTGCTACCTCCGCTGCTGCCACTTCCCAAAGTCGTAGCTCTCTGTCTCCTGGATCAAAGGAGGTTCAGCACACAGAGATCCTGAGACCCAAAGGATGGCTCTTCTATCTTGGTGGGCATGAGATCCCCTATTCCTGCTTCTGAGATGACTCACTTTATACCAGGAGGTGCACACACCCAATCTGCATGTTTCTACTTAGTCATTTTGGGGGGAGTTGTGGCTAGACGAACCATATCAAGTAATTCAGTGCATCACAGCCACCATGTTGACAGACTTTAGGAAGACCTATTCAAAGTTGTCATAATTTGCCCAAATTGCTTTGATTCTTACTCAGAATCCATACCGAAAAAAAGCACTAAATGTATATGTTGTTGTTGTTGAGTGCTGTCGAGTCGTTTCCGACCCATAGCGACCATGTACAGGGTTTCCGAGGGTGTAAATCTTTACGGAAGTAGAAAGCCTCATCTTTCTCCCGCGGAGCGGCTGGTAGTTTCAAACCGCTGACGTTAAGGTTCGCAGCCCGATTTGTAACCACTACGCTACCAGAGCTCCTTACTAAATGTATATAGCTGCATCCTTTTTCCAACTAGTAATTACTTAATTTTCTTTGTAAAATATCCTTACACTATATTCCTCTTAGGGTTTTGTCCTAAGGGAAGAATAAAGTATTTTGAATTGCTAATTGTCTTCATCTGATGATAAAAGCTAATGAATTCACCTTGCTTCTCGCCCCCACTTTCTTTTTTTTAACCTTTCCCTTGACTATCAGTGAAACTAAAGCTAAAATTAATGCTCAGTTGCATAAAACTAGGTTAAATTATCTCCTCATTACCTCCTTAATTACCTAACTTTTATTATTTGAGTCTTTGAATGGTTACATTGTACATTTATCTTTTATTTAACTAAGCAGTCTCAAACTCTCTCTGGAAGTAGGCAGCAAGGTATGAGTAATAAACGCAGTAAAGATCAACTGTTTTCTTCTTGTTGTTAGGTGTTGTCGGGTTGGTCTTATGTACAACAAAACAAAGCAATGCCTGGTCCTGCATCAAACTCACAATTGTTGCTGTGCAGCCAGAGTGCTCCTTAGAGGCCAAGATGGCCAAACTTCGTCTCTCATACTTTGGACATATTGTCAGGAGGGAGCAATCGCTGGAGAAGGATATCATGTTTGGTGAGGTGGAGGGTCAGAGAAAAAGAGGAAGACCTCCAACGAGATGGACTGGCCAAGTGGCAGCTTCAATGGACTCAAGCGCGGGAACAGTAGTGAGGTTAGCCCAGGATTGGGCAGTGTTGCATTCTGCTGTGCATAAGGTTGCTATGGGTCAGTACCGACTCCATGGCACCTAACAACAACACATAGACCTGAAGGGCGAAGTCTGAAAACATTGGCACAAAACTAGTTTCCAGGAATTGATGGAATGCCAACTGGGGTGTTTCAACAAATGGATGCAATGCTGAAAGCAATTATGCCAAGAAATTTGGAAGACAGCTATCTTGCCAACCAACTGAAAGAGATCCATGTGTGTGACCATTCCAAAGAAAGACAATCCAATCAAATGGGAAAATCATCAAACAGTATCATTAATAAACACAAGCAAGTAAAATTTTGATGAAGGTAATTTTAAAATGCTTATAGCAGTCTGAACATAAACAGAGAACTACCAGAAATCCAAGCAAGATTCAGAAGAGGACATAGAACAAGAGATATCATTGCTAATGTCAGACAGATCTTGGAAAAGCAGAGAATACCAGAAATATGTTTACCAGCACCACAGTAGCAGGCAAGCCACTACCACCGTATGATAAAATGACAGACACAATGACAGACAAACCATTTAGCGATTCCCCAAGTGGGAAGTGGCCAAGCCAGGACTACAGGTCTCGTAGTCCGTGTACATGAATGTACTCCAGCTTTCTGAAGACCACCCTCCAGGCAGCAGCTTAACATCGGTTCCAACTCTTGTCCCTTTTCATCAGACTTCCTGAGAGGCTTCCCTTGTCTTTCAGACCCAAGTTCATGCAGCTCCTGGCCTGATCCCTGAAAAGGGGAACCATGAGGTCAATATTTGTTCAACTAGATTCATGGCATCCACTTCAGGGCCAACATCAGGCACAGAAAGTCCATATCTGGTTAAGTCCATATCTGGTTTGGACATATAGTGGACGTCTAGAGAATTTACCTCTTCCCTATTGACTGAGATTATTAGTAACTTCCTTCTTCAATAGGCTTGACCCTATTTCCATGATACCTACATTTGTTGTTTACATGTTTGTTTCTCCTACTAGAAAGTGAGATCCTTGAGATTGGAGCTCAGTCTTAGCCCCCTGAGAATCTCCAGAAACTCTCACAGTGCTAGTACATAGTTTGCAAAACACATGCAAGGGGTAAATGAATGAACAATAATCTATATAGAATATCTATATTCAGAATCTCTTCAGTTTAGCATAATCATTGCATGTCTCCATCACAAATTTTACTGATCTCAAACTCAAGAAATAAAAATATGAAAATATTTACTTCCAGGAAGAAAATGTGAATAAGAATTATTCACCAGTTGAGTGGCATCTGGGATTTTAAAAGTTTGTGAACAGCCATCTAATGTGCAACTATTAGTCTCTCTATATGCGGAAGAAAGAAGAATAATGAAGATTGAAGATGCTTGGAATCAACTAGTCCAGTGGGCCAATGGAGCATGTGACTAGCAGTCACCACAACGCTTAGATCACAAGAACTCAATGGTACCTGGCTACCACTCCCAACTGATCTGAAAAGGGTCACAATAGAAGTCCTAGATAGAGTGGGAGAAAATGTGGGACAAGACTCAAAATTAGAAGAAGAAAAAAAGTCTGGGATTACTGATCAGAAAGAGAGTGCGGAATCTAAGACCATGGCCCTAGACCACCTTTCAGGTCTGGAAAGGAACTCACTCTGGTGGCCCAATTTTAAACCAAGCACTAGATCTATAAGGGGGGCAGCAACAGCACTAAAGTATGCTCACCATGGAATGGTCAGTCCATTCAAGATCAAAAGAGCAATATTTACCTCAGGATACAGTTGAGAAAGGATGGGAAGGAGGGTGGAATGGAAACAGGAACCCCGGGGCAGAAGTAAAATAACTATGGTTGCATGGAAGGGATTGCAATCATTGAGATGAAACAAAGGGTATGATTTACTGACTGTAAGACTGATCATCTTGTCTGTAAACCTTCACTCAATTCATAATAAAAAGTTTAGAAAATAGAATTAGTCACCAGAAATGGTATTTTGGTCTCAGGTTGAAGTCTTGAATTTAAAGGGAGATCACCTATATGAGAATAAACTTGATTTTGCTAATTTCCTGATACACTTGGATATATCTCTGATTAAAAAAAAAGAAGTCCAGGAGGGTTTTCTGAGACATTCCTTACTTAAAATAGTCTGTGCCATACTTAGACCATACGCCATCCCAGGAGTCGCTGTTTGGGGTTCAGACATTCTGCTCCCTGGAGAGCCCCTTGGGATAGTCACTGTCAGGTCACCATTCTATTCCAAGACTGTCCTTTGGAGTGCAAGCAGTAATGGCTACCAAGTGCCAGCAAACTCGACTGACATAAAAATAGAAAATTGCCGACGTTCTAGTAGTAAAACATATTTTCATATCCTCTTGAGTACAGTTCTTTATTTTTAAATGCTTAATTCAAGTTTCAAAAACTGTTTCCAAGCAAATTCCTGAGATGAATAAAGCACATACGAGAGGCTTCAGAAAGGTTGTGGAAAAATGGAATTAAAACATACTGAAGTTTGCCTTCAAACGTTTTGAAGGCTCCTTGTATTTGACAGATAGTTTAGAAGTAAAAAGAGTCTGAATCTGTCAATGTAACCATCTATTTTATGAATTTACTTCTCATGTGTATATACCTCAGTTTCAAGGAATGATCTGTTTATTTTCCTAGAAGTGGTATCCTTCAAAGAGTAGGTCAGAAACCCTCACTATGAACACAAGGAACGGTTATTTTATACTTTTTTACACAGTTTTAGAAAGGAGCTCCTTTCTTCAGGATTATTTTCAAATAACTCTCTCTAGGTGTTTTGCTTTGAT
This sequence comes from Chrysochloris asiatica, assembly GCF_000296735.1. Taxonomy (NCBI): domain Eukaryota; kingdom Metazoa; phylum Chordata; class Mammalia; order Afrosoricida; family Chrysochloridae; genus Chrysochloris; species Chrysochloris asiatica. The sequence continues at coordinate 407,532 of NW_006408700.1, forward strand.
TGACATTATAGAATAAAATCTTACAGCTGCAAAGATGTCCTGGCCTCTGAGTATTGCACACATGAACTGCAGCTGAAGCTATGGCTATGACTCTAAGAGTTGTCATGGTTTAAGGTGTGATTGTCAGTGTAATTCATTTAGGACTCAGAGGAGATCCACTTATAAGACCTTCATTCCACCAGAAACTTATTTCCCAGTGCTTTCATTTACACACTTGCATTTCGGTTCCTTAGGGAAGCAAACAAATGGAGGAAGCAGGGGAACCCAAGGGAAAGTTTGTCCTGGACAATTGGTATGATGTGACATAACACAAATGTTTTCCAGTCCCCCACCTCTCACAATAAGGAGCCCTGGTTAACAGTTTGAGTCCATCAGCTCCCCCACAGGAGAAAGATAAGGCTTTATAAAGCTCCACTAAAGATTTGTAATTAAATGCCATGGAGTTGGTTCCGACTCCTAGTGACCCTCTATGGGTTTCTGAGGAGCACACCCTGACTCGGAAACCCTTTACAAGGCCAATATGAGTCGGAAATAACTCAAGGACACACCACCAACACCTCAATTGTTAAGTGCTATCAAGTCAGTTCCCATGCACAGTGACCCTGTATAGTAGAAAGTCTCATTTCTTCCTGCGGAGTGGCTAGTGGGTTTGAACCACTGACCCTACACAGCTAGTGCACTCACACCACTACAATACTATGAGGCACATCGGGCAGTTGCAAAACCAGGGAAAGGCACCTTTTGCTTTCCTTTCTTTTCCTTATACTCCTTGTTTATCATTTTTCTATTGCCCTCCTTGCTCTGAGATAAGGAGCCCTGGTGGCACAGTAGGATAAACACTTGACTACTAACCTCAAGGTCAGCAGTGCAAAACCACCAGCCACTCTGAGATGAAGCATTCTGCTCCTGTAAAGATTTACAGCTCCAGAAGCCCTGTGCAAGGTTGCTGTGAATTGAAATCAACTCAACACTAGTGGGTTGGGTTTTGTTTTCAGGTTGTTCTGAAATGTGTGGTCTCCTCCCAAAGGGCTGGTCTCCCTCCCAGAACTTCCCAATGGTTAAACACTGGGCTGCTAATGGGAAGATTGGCGGTTCAAATTTACTCTTTATCTTTGGGAGAAAGATCAAGTGATCTGCTCTCTTAAGATCACAGTCTAGAAAACTCTATGGACAGTTCTTTATCACATGGGGCCAGTGTTAAAAATGGACTCAGCAGCAACAATCAGCCTTGCCTTCCTTGTGCATCTAGGTGCCTGTTGTCCATTTTAATGGATGGAGGGAATGGGCAGGCAGATTAACTGGAAAATTCAGAACTGATCAGATAATTAATCAGTCACTATATAATATAATGTTTGATTACTTACAATTCCATTAACATTTTACTATCAGTGAGCTTTTATGTACATGCCTACATATACTACATATAGGTTTAGAAATATAGGTGACTTGTAGGGTGACAATACTGGGCTTCTTTTGAGAATGAAAGGGACACTATTTATAATTGGGTTTCATGGAGACTCCTGGTGAACCTCTGTAGGATCTGCACTGGACTTTGAATCACAGTTCAAACCCACCACCTGCTCCTCAGAAATCCTATTACAGGGTGGCTATGAGTCAGAGCCGACTCAACAGCACTTAACAGCAACAACAACAAATGGGCTGCTAGAAGAACAAACAAATCTATGCTGGAAGACATATAGCCAGAATGCTCTTTAGAAGTCAGGAGGGTGAGACATGGTGTCACATACTTTGGACATATTATCAGGAGAGACCAATCCTTGGAGAAGGACATCGTGCTAGGTAAAGTGGAAGGTCAGCGAAAGAGAGGAAGACTCTGAGCGAGATGGATTGGCACAGTGGCAGCAGCAATGGGCTGAAGCTTAACAACAATTGTGAGGCTAGAGCAGGATCAGGCAGTGGTAAGTTCTGTTGTTCATAGGGCGGCTATGAGTTGGGACCAATTTGAAGACACCTAACAACAGCAGGTTAAGGACTCCACTATGAATCGAATGGTTGGCTGTTTGAATCCATCCAGAGGCACCTTGAGAAAAGGTCTAGAGACCTGCTTCCCAAAGGTCCCAACCTGAATACCCTATGGAGTAGTTCACCATGAGTCCGAATCAATTGGACAGTACTGTTTTATGTTTATGTGGGTTTTTTCTTAATTAATAATTACTTTAGGCAATCCAGGGTGTATAGCTATACTATGTATTAAGCATTCTCTGCTCCTGGTTTCTCTACTGTTGGCCAATTTCTCTTACTAATACACAAACAACTGTGAGTAGGAAGATAGTGTGGTTCTTTTATATCTAAGCATCCAGCTGTCTTTTGTTTAGAATTGTTCCATTAAAAGACAAACTGTAATTATCAAAGCTTACATACACAAACACCTTCCAGAGAAAGCACGAGTATGCACAGATTGTGTTTCTGACCCAGAAGCCAGTGCGTATTTAGCGAAGCTCCCATAGAGGGAAATAACGTAATTAGTTCTACCCAGTAGGGAAGTGGAAGGGAATGCTCACCTGGTGTGAGTCACTTCCTCCCTGGGCAGGTGACTCAGTGAATCCACTTTGTCTTGGGAGTAACCCACAGTGTAACCCAATTAGTTCAGAAGATGACATTAAAATATGTTAAAAGTGAAATTTAATTTTATAAGAAATGGATGTCATATAATAGTTCCAGAAGAAATTCGTTTACCTTGTCAAATCAGTCCCCAACTCAGGGAGACTCCCTACACAAGGGAATTGGACCATTATGATCCATAAGGTTTCATTGATTGTTGGAAGTAAATCACCAGGCCTTTCTTCCTAGTGTGTCTTAGTCTGTCAGCTGCACTAAAACCTGTTTAACATAATAGCAACATGCAAACCTCCACGGACAGAAGAACGGTGGCTGAGAATGAGGCAGATTGGCCAAGAATTTGGTTTCCTGTATGGGAAGCAAGAGATTTCAATCACTGAAATACTGCTACCTTCATTCTAGAAGAAATAGGCAATTGAAAAGGCTGTCACAGGATCAAATTCATGAGAAGAGAGAGTCTCAACCTCAAAGACACTGGGAATTTCTGCCTTCACTAACAGAGAAACAAGCAAGTCTATTTCCTTTTTTAGCCTCCCTGCTTTCACCATCCTGACAGCCGGCAGGGGATTGTTTAACTTGTAAAATGCCTTTTATACACTCAGCCTCTGGAAGGCACTTTGTTTATGGTCTGGAGCCAGGCCAATTTTGACAAATTCCTTTTCTTTTTTTTTCTAGATGTCTGACGTGAAATACTGGCTGTTCCTGTCTTTACAGTCTCTTCTCAGACCTCCTCTCACAGTCCCTGCCTCCACACAAAAGTGGCTGAAAGAACAACAGACTCCGAGTCAACATCTACATACTCAACAGCAGTGGGACAGAGGGGCTTTCCTCAGTTATGTATAAAGATTTTACTAAAAGTGTCTGCTGTAAAGAAAGTTTTGAAAGATTCCTAGGAATTTCTAGCAATAAGCTAGTGGATTGTGAACCTGTAGCACAAAGTAGACGTTTCAGAGACACAGATTTGATAATAGTCACTTGTCATTCTTTTTCTTACTTGATTTGGTTTCTTCGTCAGCTTCATCAGCCAATTAATTTCCAGTAAAGGAAGATACACAGAACAAAGAAAGCAGCCAACACCACAAAAAACCAAACATAATGGCAGCAATTAATCAATACCTATTGATAATTACACTGAATATAAATGGATTAAATGCACCTGTTAAGAGATGGAGGGTGGCAGAATGGATAAGAAAACAAGATCCTTCAATATGCTGTCTGCAAAAGACACATCTCACACAGAGACACAAAAACAGATTAAAAGTTAAAGGATGAAAAAAAAAATAAACATACCAAGCTAATTGTAATAAAAAACGAACAGGAGTGGCAGTACTAATCTCTGATAAAATAAACTTTAAGGCAAAAACCAGCATAATAGATAAAGATGGACATTATCTCATGATTAAAGGGACAATTGAAAAGATGAAATAACCATCATAAATATCTATGCTCCCAATGAAAGAGCTCCAAAATATATAAAGCAAACTCTAATAGATTTGAAGAAAGAAATAGATAAATCTACAAATTGAACTTGCATATGAGCAATTAATTATTAATGGCAGACATCTCTTCTCATTTTGAGTCTGAGAAATGAAGTCATCAACAAATAAAGTCCTGGAAAGTTCTACCCCATCCATGTCATTAAGGTGAAGTTTAATTTGTAGAGGCATCTCTTGTTCAGTCTTATTTTGAGTGCCTTCCAACCTCTGCAGGATTATTTCTGACACCACAAAAGACAGGTTCCTCTGTTACTCATCCAGTTTCCAGTGGATAATTTTTTCAGAAGTAAATTGCAAGGTCCTCTTTGCTAGTCTGTCTCACTTTGGAAGCTCTTCTGAAACATGTCCCCCATTGGTGATCCTGCTGGTGTTTGAAATATCAGTGGCATAGCTTCCAGCATCACAGCATAAAAGCAACCACAGAGGACAAACTGAACAAATGAGTGGTAATATTACCACATAGTTGTTGAACCACAGTGCCTTGGGCAAAGGAATAATCGGTCAAAAGACCCAGGTAGATTCCAAGTGCCAAACTGATATCATTTAAATCCTCTTTTGTCTGTATTTAGCTTAGCATACATCACACTTGAGCACCAGTCACTGATATGAAGAGACACAATCAGCCACCATGTTACTCAATAATTGCTCAAGCTTTGTTCCTGACAGTTGTCGGTGATGGTGCAGTTTACACTCCAGGGAAAATTTGGTTTGCCATTCTTGCTCAGTTGACTAGTCCACAAAGTTTGTCATTAATAACTTGAATTCTTCAGATCTAATGCCCTTAAAAATAGAAGCAAGAATCCCAGCATCCTAATTCTGTCAGATGAGTCACTTTTTATTTCTGCCAACGACCCCTTAGAGAATCAAGCTTAAATCCTACAAGAGCCTTGCATGGATGGATTGCCTAATAGGTGATGCAGAAGGGCGTGGAAATTTGTGGCTTAGGAGAAACTTGTGATCTGCCAAATGAAAGGCAAAAAAGCACCTGCTACCAACATTCCTTCTTAGCCAACGAATAAGTTTAGTATCAGTGGACAGCCTTGTGAACAGACTATAGAAATACTTGTTAAACAAGAGTTAGCAAGTTACTTCACCCTGAGCCTCAATTTCTCTTGTAACAACATGATAATAACAATTTCTACCCATGCTTATTGTGGAGATTAAGTGTAGCTATACAGAGAAAGAGTATCTGGAACGTAGGCTCAGTGAACATGCCCTTCCTTCATGATCTAGTCCCACTACCATTTCCCCATCACTCCAAACTCTATTCTTACTCCAAACACCACCTGATCCCTGTGGCCTCAGAATCTTTGTAAATCTTTGACCTGGCATGCTCCTCCATAAGTCAGGGCTGGTTTAAGGCATGTGAGGGCCCCAAACAAGGACAGTCTGTAGTGTCCGCTCCTTGGCTTACTCACACATTCACATGGGATAACTGACCTGTATTCATACGTGCATGTGTATGTGTGTGTGTGTGTGTGTGTGTGTGCATGAACTATTCAAGATGTAACTTTTTTTAAAAATGCAAATATAATATTAGTGGTTGAATGTAAAAGTGTTGAATGTCATTTTGGCAGAATACGATTAGCTTGATTATAAAGTTTTCAGTGGCTGCAGGGTACTAAGATTTTTACTGTATATCACATGGAGCATGACTCAGAATGGGTAGAAACAACTGCAAACATCCATTAATAATTGGAACTTGGAATATACAAAGTACAAATTTAAGAAAATTGGATGTCGTCAAAATAAAATGGAACACATAAAAAATAACATCCTAGGCACTGTTGTTTTGTTGTTGCTAAGTGTCTTTGAGTGGTTTCCTACTCATAGTGACTCCGTGTAGGGTTTCCGAGGAGCAACTGGTAAGTTCGAACCACCAACCTTGAGGTCCAGTGCTTATCCTACAGCACCGCACCAGGACTACAAATGGACAAATATTGACCATTTTAAACTGGACAATCCTATGATTTATTATGTCAGGAATGACAAACTGAAGAGGAATGACGTTGCATTTCAGTTCCCTAATGCCTAGGATAGCGACCTTTATGTGCTCCATTTTCATTTTTGATGACTCCAGATTTTCCTAGATTCATACTTTGCACATTCCACGTTCTGATTACTAATGAATGTTTCCAATGGTTTAGTCTCACTTTGAGTTGTGCCCCCTCAGCAAATGAAGGTCCTGAAAGTTTTGCTACATCCGCGTCATTAAGGTCAACTCTGCTTTGACGAAGCAGCTCTTTCCCAGTCATATTTTGAATGCACTCCAACACGTGGGGCTCATTTTCTGGCACTATAACAAACAATGCTCTACTGCTAGTCATAAGGTTGTTTTTTGGTTGCTGTTGAATTTTTTTAAAGCTTTTACTAGGAATTGAGTGATAATTTACATGAGAGAACATTGGCTTTGCACTCATCCTATCGTATATTGTTGCATTGCAATGATTACAATCCCCTTTATGCATCATCATTCAACAGTATTTGCTTCTATTCACTCTGGGTTGTTTTGTCTTGTTTTGGTTTTTGATGTACATAAAACCACTCAGGAATATATAATCGTTTAAACAACTTTAGGGCATATTCTGCAAGCCTGCCTCCTGGCCACCAGCACACAGTCTTTCTCTTTCCATGAGTTTAGGGTCCTCAGCTGTTCCCTCTCTCCATGTCATCATCTCTGCCTCCATCTCTGGTGTAGCTGCTTCTCTGGATAGGGTCCTATATTCTGATCATGCCTTGATGGTCCTAGGATCCTCTGGTCCTGGAATGTAAGATTAACTACTCCCTGGTTTATGTTACAAAACTTCTACCTTTACAGTTGTGACCATGATGGCATTTAATCATGATAACAATTACTCACTATTGAATCATAAGAATCTTATCCCCATCTCTTTTCACCAGATCTGTCTAGACAAGATGAAAACTATTCAGTTGGGGATTCTACCTTCCTCACACTCATAAGGTTTTTAGTGATTATCCTTTCTGAATTGGTCTACCTCACCTTCTTCCTAGTTTATCTTAGTCAGGGTGGTCCACTAAAACTTGTCCACAGTAAATGCTCCTGCTGGCATTTAAGATATTGGTGGTATAGCTTCCAGCATCACAGCAACACATAAGCCATAACTATACAACAAACTGACAGATAAATGGTAGAAGACAGCTACTTGGCCAAATGATTGGAAGAGATCCATGTTTGCGCCCATTTCAAAAAGAGGTGATTCAATGGAATGTGGAAGTCATTGAACAATACCATGAGTATCATATGCAAGTACAATTTTGCTGAAGATAGTTAAAAAGCAATTGCAGCAGTCCATGGACAGGGAGCTGCCAGTAAGTCAAGTGGGAGTCAGAAGAGAATGTGGAATAAGTAATATTATTGCTGACATCAGATGAATCTTGGTTGAAAGCAATGACTGTGCCCCCGCCGCCACCATGGTCACCACTGCTGGTGGCAGAGGTGTGCTCGAGTAACCAGAGCCAGAGCATGGAGCCACAACATCCACAGCAAACAAGGATTCAGTGTGCGATCCTTCGTGACAGGGACCTACATAAAGCTCCCAGGACCAGCCCCAGAAAAGCCAAACGTCTACAATTTTCAAAACTACATATGATCAGATGTACAATGATCTTCTTAGGAAAGACAAAGAACTCTACACACAGAATGGCATCTTACATATATTGGACAGAAATAAGAGAATCAAACTGAGTCCAGAAAGGTTCCAGAACTGCAAAGACCTATTTGATCTGATCTTCACAGGTGAGGAACAAGTCTACGACCAAGTGGTGGAAGATCTGAATTCCCGGGAGCAGGAGACCTGCCACCCAGAGCATGTCATCAACATGGACATCCAAGACAGCCACGAGGAGGCCACCCTGGGGGCCTTCCTCATCTGTGAGCTGTGCCAGTGTATCCAGCACCCAGAGGGCCTGGAGAATGAGATCCACGAGCTGCTGCAGAAGTTCAAGGAGATGAGTGCCCGGGCCTTCCTGCCCACTGTCTGCTTCCACTGACTTGGCTCCATGGAACGCACCACCTCAGCGCTTCTTCTGTCACTACTGATCCTTCTCAATTTTGTTATTACTTCTAGGTATACTGCCAGTGGGTGGTGGTGTTGTTGTTAGGTGCCATCAAGTCGGTACCAACTCACAGCGACCTTAGGCCCAGCAGAACGCAACACTGCCCGATCCTGGGCCAACCTCATTACTGTTGCCACGCTTGAGTCCATCAATGCTGCCACTTGGCCAATTCATCTCATTGGGGGGGTTTTCCTACTTTTCTCTGACCCTCCACCTTACCAAACATGATATCTTTCTCCAGTGACTGGTCCCTCCTGACAATATGTCCGAAGTATGAGAGACGAAGTTTGGCCATCCTGGCCTCCAAGGTGCACTCTGGCTTCACTTCTTCCAACATGGATCTGTTGGTTCTTTGGCAGCCCATAGCACTTTCAGTATTCTCCTCCAACACCATAACTCAAAAGCATCAATTCTTCTATGGTCTTCCTTATTCACTGTCCAGCTGTCGCATGCATATGAGGTTATTGAAAATACCATGGCTTGGGTCAGGCGCACCTTAGTCCTCAAGCTGACATCTTTGATCTTCAACTCTTTCAAAAGGTCTTGTGCAGCAGATTAGCCTAATGCAGTACAATGTCTGATATCTTGACTGCTGTTTCTGTGAGTATTGATAGTTGATCCAAGAAGAATGAAATCCTCCTTGACCACTTCAATCTTTTCCCCATTGATAAGAATGTTGTTTATTGGTCCAGTGGTGAGGATTGTTGTTTTCTTGACATTGAGATATAATCCATACCCAAGGCTGTGCTCTTTGATCTTCATCAGGAAATGTTTTAAGTCCTCTTCACTTTCAGCAAGCAAGGTTGTATCATCTGCATATCGCAGGTTGTTAATGAGTCTTCCTCTAATCTTGATGCCATGTTTTTCACATAACCCAACTTCTTGGATTATTTGCTCAGCATACAGGTTGAATAAGTATGGTGAAAGAATACAATCCTGTTGCACACTTTTCTTAATTTTAAACCATTCAGTGTTCCCATGTTCTGTTGGAACAACTGCCTCTTGGTCCAGGTACAGATTCCTCATGAGCACAATTAAGTGTTCCGGAATACTCATACTTCTCAATGTTGTTCATAGCTTGTCATGATCCACACAATCGAAAGCATTTGTGTAGTCAATAAAGCATAGGTAAACATCCTTCTAATATTCTCTGCTTTCAGCCAAGATTCATCAGGCATCAGCAATGATATCCCTCGTTCCATGACCTCTTCTGAATCTGGCTTGAACCTCTGGAAGTTCTCTGTCAATGTATGCTTGCAGCCATTTCTGTATTACCTTTAGTAAAATTTTACTCGTATGGGATATCAGTGATATTGTCCGATGATTTCTGCAGTCTGTTGGGTCACCTCTCTTTGGAATGGTACTAATCTTACCTAATAAATTGTACATATGAAATGAGAAGATATACACATTCACCATATTGAAAACAATCAAGTTTCTTCTATCCCACTTGTACCTGAGTGAGATATTGATTATACAGAATTTTTCCCTTTTATCAAAAAAACAAAAAACCAAAAACGGTTTATAAGACCTTTCCCCGACATGTATGTGTCTTTAGTGTGAGAGCCTGTCTTTGTCTCCCTCTCACTGGCTGAACTGTACAAATACCTGAATAAAGCAACGGAGTGTGTATGCTCAAAAAAAAAAAAAAAGACTTTTAGCAATTTTGTTTTAAACAGCTCATACTTCAATTTTGATGCTTGTTTTATAATAAATGCTGCAATTATAAATGAAAACATGTCAGAAAAAGAAACCTTCATGATCAGAAAACAAGTATTACAACAAATTACTATATTTTAAATCTTTCGTCTCTAACATGTTATCATTTAAAACATTTCTTTTCAGTTACTTTGCTCTTACAAATTTCTTCAGTGATTTCATCACAATCAATCACTCAGACAATATCTACTTTCATACATAATAAGAATAATGAATGGAATCTTTCTTGAATTACTATTGTATGCTGAAGGTTTTTCACTCTCTTGAGAGACAAAAATGAGCATTCTGCTGTGTGTTTTGTGGTCATTAAAGTTAGGAATATCTGTAAAGCAATTTCAACATTGGGAAATGTGCATTGTAGTCTATGTTTCGTTGTGGAATCATACTTGCCTAAACCGAACCCAATGCTATGGCATCGATTCTAACTCACAGCAAGTGTTTAGGACACAGTAGACCTGCTCCTTAGAGTTGCCAATAGTGAATCTTTTGTTTTCCCAAAACAAACTCTTTTCCTTCTGAGCAGCTGCTGGGTTTGAATGACCAACCTTAAGGTTAGCGGCCTACCAAACCACAGTGCCCCCAGGGCTCCTATCATGCATGCCTACATGAGTCAAAACGTCTTTACTGAATCTGTAAACTTTGTTCTCCTATAAGAATAAAATAGGAGCATTTCTCCATAAAGATTTGTATTTTAGTCATCTAGATAAGTCTGCACTGATTTCTTGGATGCCTTCATGAGGCATATCCACATTGCTTAAAAAGGAAAACCTACTTGGAAGAAGTTCTAACACTTTTGCCTTTCTTTTCATGTAAGAATTCAAGCATGTCCATGATGGTATTGCTGTTGTTGTTAAGTATCGTCGGGTTGGTTCTGACTCATAGAGACCCTGTATAGGGTTTCCAAGGAGTGCTGGTGAATTTGAGTCACCAAATGTGCAGTTCAAACTGATCTTGCAGTCCAGTGCTTTATCCCACGGCGCCATACCTGAACTCCCCATGATGGCATAGGATATGTGTGTCCAAAATTCATCTCTATCACTGAATACTTGTGGAGCACTTCTGACATTCACTTGTTTCATTCTCATGTTTCTGTGATGCTGAACTACTTAATAATCAGTATTTGCTTTCAAGCCCTTCTCTTAAGTTCAATGTATACATCATCCTGTTAATGACAGATAGAAATCTGTACAGTCTTTAAATTTACTTCTGAATCTTGGAGAGCTTGATTAATCTTATGAAAACATTGCAGTATGTTATTCTACACAACTTTAGTGTTTCCATGTTGTTGGTGATGTTTTCAACTTGTCTTTTGGTATCTCCTTTTTGTGTCTGTTCCTCAGCAACAATTTTAAGGCATCTAGAATCAGTACAATTCACATGGTGCTACACTGTGCACTTTCTAACACAGCACTTGTATTAGAAAGACATTTTAATACTTGATCATTGCCTCAATATGTTTGAAGACCTGCCCATTGGTTAGTTGTTGTTGTTACCACCTGCCAGTAAGTCAGTT
>NW_006408700.1:422871-434901 GCF_000296735.1 Chrysochloris asiatica
TTTATAATTCTGGGATTCACATTTAGGTCTTTAATGCATGCTTTGTTGGTTCTCATGCTTCAATTTTGATGTTTGGTTTATGATAAATGCTCTAATTATAAATGAAAAGACACCATAAAAGAAAGTTTCATAATCAGAAAACATGTGTTATAACAAATTACTGTATTTTAGATCTTTCATCTCTAACATGTTTTAATTAAAAGCATGTCTTTCAGTTCTTTGCTCTTACAAATGCTTCAGTGATTTCATTACAATTAAGCAATCAAGCAATATCTACTTCCATACCTAATATGTATAATGAATGGAATTTTTCTTGAATTACTGTTACATACTGAGTGTTTTAAGCCTCTTAGGGACAAAAATGGGCATAATGTTGCGTGTTTTGTGATCATTAAAGTTAGGAATATGTGTAAAGCAATTACAACATAGGAAAATATGAATCTATTTTATCTTCCTTCAAGGCATTCCTTTAAACAGAAGAGGGTGCTGCATGGTTTAAAATCAGGAAAAGTGTCCATAAGGGTTATATCCTTTCATTATACTTATTCAATCTGTATGCTGAGCAAGTAATCTGAGAAGCTGGACTCTATGAAGAAGAACATGGCATCAGGTTTGGAGGAAGGATCATTAGTAATGGGGCGAGCTATCAAATGAAATCAACTAAAGGGCATCTTAACAATAGCACAAAAACTGTTTGAAGCAGGTGATATTTGAAAAAAAAAGTGAGAACAGGTCAGAGTGAAGAAGGTAATTTTGTCCAGCTTTATGCCTCCAAGTACTCGGTCATTTAATCAAGCTTGCAGTTATTACACCGAGTTAAACACTTTTTTGATTGCATTTGATTATTGGTTTTCTCTAAATCAATCTTCTGTCTGAAGATAGGGAAAAAAGGGGTTGTTTTTCTTTACGCTCCAATTTCATACACTTAGATACATTTATTGTCATCTTAGCTCTTCTCATGGTAGGAGAGTAAGTAGCCTTGCTAATCTAGGAGTGGGCATTAGATGTCCTGAAGGCCTGTCCTCTCACATACCGATGAGGAAACTGAGGCCCAGAGAGGATAAGAGACTCAACCAACATGAAAGGGGCAGGTTAGCACCTAGATCTTCTCGGATCTTCCGTCTCTTACTTCGGTCTTTGATCTTTCAGCACTTCATCTGGTCAGCTTATGCTACATTATGTCCTTCTAACCTGTCTTGGAGTTACTTGTGTCTCACTCATCATTCCTAAGACTATGTCACTTGACAGTATTTATTTATAGGCGCTCAGGTGCAGTAAAGCAAAGTGTGACAGATCTTTGTGTTTTGTGAAAGGAATTGGCTTTTAAAAGCAGTTAGTTTGGAATTAACTTTTTAATAGTATGAGGATAGGTAACTGTTTTTATAATGCTAAAAAATGGCTATAAAGAAATGAAGTCATGTTGGTAGTGGCTTGTTGTTGATACTGACTCATAGTAACAGCTGGAGGGTTTGAACTGCCAGCCTGTGGTTACCAGTCCAGTGCTTATCGTACAGTGCCACACCAGGACTCCAGAGCCTGATGTTGGCCATTATGGGGATGGAACCTACATCCTTGGAATTATTATGTCCTGTTCCAGCCAGCTGAGCTAACCAGCCAATCCACGGTTACCAGTCTCTAAAGTTCATTTCAACAGAGGAGTTCCAATATCTGACTTATTTAGTAAGTGAAGAAACTCTCCTTAGATTTAGGCTTTGTAATAATGGTAACGGTTTATCACCGTGTAATCTATATGTTTGTTCTATTGTGCATAAAGTCGTTATGCTTGGTATTGACTCCATGGCACCTAACAACAACAATCATCTAAATTTGCACAGAATCATTGACTTTAACGGAAGTGTTATTGTTCTACAAAGTCGAACTCTGGCTATCAGAAGAGCCTAGCTGTGTCTCCAGTAAGCAAAGGAAGTCTTGGTGTGGCGCTGTGGGTTAATGCGCTGGACTGCAAAGTTGGTTTGAACCACATAAGCAGTTCACATATCCTCCCACCAAAGGAATATTTTTCCCTCTTTAAATTTATGTCAGAGATAAAGCATATAGTTTATGAGTCAGAATCATAGATACACATATATAAATTTGTTTGTGTGGTCTCCATTTTATTTATTTATTTTTCTTAAAGACCTAATCTGCTCTGTAGTCCTGGTGTGGCGCTGTAGGTTAATGCACCAGACTGCAAAGCTGTTTGAACTGCAAGGTTGGCAGTTCAAGCTCACCAGCTGCTCCTTGGAAACCCTATACAGGGTCGCTATGGGTCGGAATCTACTCGATAGCACTTGACAACAACAATCTGCTCTGGTTTGCATTGAAAAATGAAGCAATTTTACTTGGTTAATTGCCCATGACAAATACTGTCAACTTATTACCATAAACTTCAGGTTTGTCTTCTGAAGTATGTCCAAGTGGACTTGAACCTCCAAACTTTTGGTTAGCAGCTAAGCATATTAATCAAGCACACTGACCATGTGTGCCATCCAGAGATGCACATACATTGTCATATGCCTTGAGTGCTATGTTGTTGATAAGTGCTATCGAGTCAATTCCAATTCATAGTGACCCTGTATAGGGTTTTTGTAGAGCAGGTGATGGGTTTGAACAGCCAACCTTATGGTTAACAGTCCAGTGTTCAAGTTGTATAGCTACTTCAGTAAGCAACACATCTTTGAAACCACATGGATGAAAATGACAGTGGTGCATGCTCATTTTACACAAGCTCCTGTCATTAAAAAGACAGAGAAGGAACAAGAGGATCTTCTGGGTAAAGAGAATAGCTTCCACGGAGGCGCACACGCGTAGCGGGGACCACAGAGTGAGTTCTATGCCCATAGAGTCTTGTTGGAGTCCTGGCACGGCACTGTGGGCTAATGTGTCAGACAGCAAAGTTGTTTGAACAGCAATGTCAGTGGTTCAAGCTCACCAGCTGCTCCTTGGAAACCCTATACAGGTCGCTATGGGTCAGAATCCACTAGATGGCACTTAACAACAAGCATTTTGTTAGGGGAAAGTGTGGAGACAGGACTGGGCCTGAGGAGCTGGGCAAATAAAGGACAAATTGTGTCCCGTGAAGAAATCAGGACATTTGTAGTGTCAGTGAGGAGCCAGTGAAGATTTTTAAGGAGAGAAGTGACATGGTCCTAGTATTTTTAGACAGGTAAGCCTGACAAACAGCATCGACTGGTTGCGGCTGCTTTCTGACTTCGATGACTGACTATGTCAGGGAACAGCAGGCAAGCATAGACGTTTTGAGGACATACAGCTATGGGTGATACGTTACTGAGAAGTTGTTGCCAAATAACTTTTGTTACAATCTTCTGTCGTGTGTGTCTATTATCTAACCACATGAGCACTGTTGTTACAACCTTCTGTCCTTGTGTGTGTGTGTATGTCATCTAGCCACTTGAGAACTTTTTTGGATTGTAAATCTTGCAGCAATTCCAGAAAATCTGCAATTGATTTTAGATTTAGATCACCTCCTTCCTGTGTCACAGTAATTGAAAATAAGTCCCTTAGGACAATCGGCTGTAGTCTCATCTCCTCATTCTTTATTCTACTCCTGTCACCCCCAACCCCCCCACCCCCACTTTCTTTGCTTTGGATCTTAATTGGAACACCTTCACATTTAGTACTTAGGGTGTTTATTATGACACAGTGGGTTTTGTGTTGGGCTGCGAACTGAAAGGCCATGATTCAAACCCAACAGCCGTTCTGTAGGAGAAAGACAGCACTGTTGGCTCCCGTAATGATTTATAGGCTTGGCAGCCCTATGGAGTAGTTCTATCTATCCCCAAACAGGGTCGCTATCAGTTGAAATCGACTCAAAGGCAGCGGGTCTATTTTTACTTATGGCAAACATCTTCAAAGTGAAAGACATTCTGAAAAAGAAATGGAAGATTTTTTAACAACCAAACCAAACCAAAACCACCACAAGAACATCTCTGGTTGTTGTTGTTGTTGTGAGGCAGTGTTTTGCTTTTTGGTGCAAAGCTAGGAGTGGTGTTTTTAAAGTTCCTTAGTTTAGTAACAAGATTTGAAAGGCTTGGAGAATAGAGGCAAGTGAAAAAGAAAATAGACTCAGTATTCTTTCTAAGTGAAAAGCACAAAGGGACAAGGCTTAATTCGATTGCAGATTTCTGGGGCAGACTACACTGAAATGATTATTTGTTTCTTTTTGAGATGCCACATTTTTAGGTTATTAGTGATGGCAAACCTGCTAATTCATTACTTTTTTTTTGGGGGGGGGGTGGTTTATGTCCTTCTTTACATGGTCCAGAAATCCAAATTGTCAAATAAAATCAGACACACACACACACACACACAATTTGGAGTGTGGTATCTGTAGTTTGAGACATCGTAGCATATACTATCTCATTTTTGTAAAACATATTATAGTATCTTATTATTCTGGATTAACTACCTTCTTCCCCATAGTGCTGACCAATTCAGGTTCCTCTGCCTAAAGCTTCTGTTTGAATTCAGTACTGTCACCTTTGACTCCATTTACACTCTTCCAGTTGGATTTGGAAGCAGATCGTTACTTTTCATTCTAATTCAAGCTGTTATTCCAACTGCATTGAGAACCAGTGTGGATCTGAACAAGTTCCAAAGCTGGCTTCATTTCAGGAGTCGTGCCTGGTCTGAAGAACACTCTGGGCAGTCGCTCCAAGAGTTGGGTCCAGCTACATCTTGTTAATTGGCTGCCTAATGAACATTTGAAGACAAAGCAGGACGGACTCATTCTGAATAGTAGGGAGTCTCTAACCAGTTTAAGATGCTTTGGTAGCGTACTGTTTACGAGTCGGACTGCCAGCCTCAAGGTCAGCAGTTTGAAACTACCAGCTCTTCCATGGGAGGAAGATGAGACTTTCTGTTCCCATAAAGATTTACAGCCTTGGAAACCCTGTACAGGGTTGCTGAGTCAGAACCAACTCCGCGGCACATAACAACAACCAGTTTAACTTTTATGTTCTCATTTGTAAATTCTTTTTGGCAACTTTATTTCACCAAAGCAAGGTGTCAATATCGTGGAATAAAACAGACTCTGAATCAGGGCAAGAAAATTTCAGATCCACATCCAGACACTAATTGGGAATGTTATTGTTAAGTGCCATCGAGTTGGTTCCATCTCATAGTGACCCTATATAGGGTTTCCAAGGAACGGTTGGTGGGTTTGAACAATCAACCTTGCTGTTCAAACTGCTCTTACTGCCCAGTGCTTATCCCACAGCACCACACAAGTACTTTTCTCTGAGCTTTATGTAGAGAAAAATCTGTACTTCAGTGGACATATCTGAAATATCTGTACATCCTTTCTCTAGATATTTCAGTTGGTTATATGGGGGCTGTTTTATGATTCTGTATGTTATGTGTAACTGATAGACTTACTTTTTTTCTGTTGATACAAACTCTATTGGTTTCCCTTCCCCTAAGCAAACAAAAAAATATGTTTACCTGTGCATTATTGACTATGCCAAGGCTTTTGACTGTGTGACTTATGACAAGCTATGGACTACATTGTGAAAATATTCCAGAACGTTCCATTGCGTTCATGAGAAACCTGTGCACAGATCAAGAAGCAGTCATTCATACCAAACAAAGGGACACAGAATGATTTAAAATCAGGAAAAGTATGCACCAGCGATGTATTCTTTTACCATATTTATTCAATCTGTATGCTTAACAAAGAATCTTTGAAGCTGGATTATATGAAGAAGAATGTAGAATTAGGATTGGAGGAAAACTCATTAATAACTTGTGATATGCAAATGACACAACTTTGCCTACTGAAAATGAAGAGGACTTAAAATACTGATAAAGATCAAAGACCACAGCCTTCTATATGGGTTGCCCCTCAACGTAAAGAAAACAAAAATCCTCACCACTCAACCAATAAATAATATAACGGTAAATGAAGAAAAATGTGAAGTTGTCAAATATTTCGATTTGTTTGGACCCACCATCAACACTCATAGAAGCAGCAGCCAAAAAATCAAACGCACTGCATTAGGCAAATCTGCTGCACAAGACCTCTTTAAAGTAAGCGCAAAAAAGGCCATTTGAGGACTAAACTGCACCTAACCACAATAACCACAAAGCAAAACAAAACAAAAACAACAACATGTAAACTTGTTGCCAGCAAGTCAACTCAGACTCATAGCAAGCCTATAGGACAGCGAGGGTGTCCCATAGGATTTCCAAGATAAACTTTTTGAGAAAGCAGACTGTCACCCCCTGCTCCAATGGAGTAACATGAACAGCTGACATTTGGTTAGCAGCTGATCACCTAACCACTGCACCCCCACGGTTTCTTTCTCTTCCACTAAAGTTGGGGGGGGCGGGGGGGAGGGGGAGGGCAGAGGGTGGTTTTGAATTGCTATTCATTTCAGCAGTCTTTAACTCCACATCAACCTATGTTTCTTGTCTTCTTTGTAGTCACACATCTGCTTGGTTCCCTCAGTGAATGAGCTAAGTCAAATCTTTAATATGTGCTCATTTTTATCTATGTATGGAGGTCATGATTTTAGCTGTTTCTTTAAAATTAGATTTTAACACTCAGCTTCTTCAGTTGGAAAATGGAGATGACGATGCCTCCCTGAGTTTGAACTAATTGGACTGATGTAATCCCTGAGGGCTAAACATGTGTGGTCCTGGTACTTGGAAAGCAGAATCTGCACATCAAAGTCTTCTTTATTATAAAACACTAATATAGCAAGAGGATCCCTGGTGCAACAGGTTGGTGGTTAGAATCCCACCCAACGACTCTGTGGGAGAAAAGGCCTGGGGATCAGTCCCTTTGCTATTACAGCCTAGAAAATGCTATAGAGCCCTTTTAATCTGTTACATGAGATTACTATGAGTTGTAATAGACTGTCTCAACAACACCCAAAAACAACACGGTTGTTTGTGTCTAGACATTATTGGCAGTATGGAGCCAGCAACCACTGCGCTTTACTGTATGTGAGGTGCTGTGGGGGCATGGATATAGACAGTGTTTTCCAATTCCTGTGCAGAGAAGGGTTCAAGAAGGTGCCAAGAGTTCCCTCTTCCTTTCTGGGCTCTTTGCTGTCAGGAATTCAGAGTTTAAGTGTTTTCTCCACACACACATTAGCTTGTCAAACACAAAGTTACTCATCACTTCTGATCTTTGCCTGTGCTCACTGAGGTGGGAGGGGAGACAGAAAGGGGGAGGAGAGCAGAATTTCTGGCATGGAAAACCTCCCAGTGAATATAAAGATTTGTCAGAACACTTAAAGATGACCAACACTTGTTGCTGATTTGTACCCTACGTGTTACATTTAAAATACTTATTTCAGTTCCAAATAAGTATAAGACTGAAAATGTCAAAGAGGAAAGTAAGACTCAAAATTGAGGCCACTGGTATGGCGCTATAGGATAGGCACTAGACTGAAAGTTTGGTTTGAACATCAAGTTCAGCGGTTCAAACCAGCCACTCCTTGGAAACTTTTTACAGGGTCACTAGGGGTCTGAACCAACTCAACGGCACTTAATAACAACATAGGTGTATCTTGTGATGGTTTTTAACAGTTCCAGATCTCCTAGTTTCAATTTTCCATTCTTCATCCCTTTGTGACCTCAAAATATACATGCACACAAAGCATTTTGTTTATTGTTGTTAAGTGCCATGGATTCCAACTCTTAGCAACCCTTAAAGGGTTTCCAACACTTCTCAATCTGTGCAGGAACAGAAAACTTCATTGTTCTCCCACAGAGCAGTTGGTGGACTCAAACCTTGTGGTTTGCATTCCAGTGCTCTGGTCACTGGTAAGGTTATTAGAGGCCATTGATTCCGCTCCGACTTATAGCAGCCATATGCACAACGAACCAACACTCCTCTGTCCTGCACCGTGCTCACAATCCTTGTTAAGCCGAAGTTCATTACTCCTGCTGCTACTGCTGTGCCAATCCATCTTGTTTGGGATCTTTGTTTAGCTGAACCTCCCCTTTATCAAGTATGACGTCCTTCCCCAGTGACTGATGCCTCCTGATATGTCCAAAGTATGAGAGATGAAGTGTTACCATCCTGATTTCTAAGGAGCATTCTGGCTGTATTTCTTCGAACACAGCTTTGTTTTTCTGGCAGTCCATGGTACTTTTAATATTCTTTTCCAACACCATAAATCAAATGCATCCATTCTTTTACGGTCTTCCTTATTCATTGTCCAAATTCCACATGCATATGAGGCTATTGAAAATATCATGGCTTGGATCAGGCACACCTGAGTCCTCAAGCTGATATCTTTGCTCTTGAATACTCTAAAAAGGTCTTGTGCAGCAGATTTGCCTAATGCAATACTGGTCTGATTTCTTAACTACTGCTTCCATGAATGTTGATAGTGGATTCAAGCAAAACGAAGCATTTGACAATTTTATTTTTTTTTCTCTCCAATTATCCTGATGTTATTTACTAGTGCAGTGGTGAAAATTTTTGTTTTCTTTACATTGAGGTGCAGCTCATACTGAGGGCTGTGGTCTGTGATCCTCATCAGTAAATATTTCACTGTCAGCAAGGCTGTCATCTGTATATTGCAGATTGTTACTGAATCTTCCTCCAATCCTGAAGCCTCATTCTTCTTCATATAATCCAGTTTCAAAGACTCTTTGCTCAGCATATAGACTGAATAAGGATGGTGAAAGAATACAACCCCTGCACATACCTCTTCTGATTTTTAGACCATTCAGTGTCCCTTTGTTCTGTTCAAATGACTGCCTCTTGTTCTATGTTCCTCATGAGCACAACTATGTGTATTGGAATTCCCATTCTTTGCAATGCTATCCATAGCTTGTTATGATCCCACAGTCAAATGCCTTTGCCTAGTCAGTACAGCACAAGTAAACTAGTTTTGGGTACTCTGATGTCAACAGTGATACATGTAGTTCCACGTACTCTTCTGAAGCTGGCTTGAATTTCTGACAGCTCCCTGTCGATGTACTGCTGTAACTGTTTTTGAATTATCTTCAGCAAAATTTGACTTGCATGTAATATTAAGGATTCTGTTCCATGATATTCTGCATTCTGTTGGCTCACCTTTCTTTGAAGTGGGCACAAATATGGATCTTTTCCAATTGGTTGGGCAGGAAGCTGTCTTCCAAATCATATGGTATAGATGAGTAAGCGCCTCCAGTGCTGCATCATCAGTTTATTGAAACAGTTCAATTTGTATTCCATCAGTTCTTGGAGCCTTGTATTTTGTCAATGCCTTCAGTGTAGCTGGGACTTCTTACTTCAGTCTGTTTTTGATCATATTGTACCTCTTGAAATGATTGATTTGGTGCAGTGACTGTGCATTCCTTCCATCTTTTCTTCATGCTTACTGTTGCGCTCAGTGTTTTGCCCATAGAATCCTCCAATATTGTAAGTCAAGGTTTGAAGTTTTTCTTCAGTTCTTCCAACTTCAGAAATGCTGAACATGCTTTTATTTTTTCTCCTTGAATATGTATTTATACAAGGAGAACCCCCCCCCACCCACATTTATGTATTTGAGATCAATGAAAACCCAGTGTCATCGAGCGGATTCCAACCAAAAGTGACCCTATATAGGAGTGCTGGTGCGGCGCTGTGGACTAATGCGCTGGACTGCAAAGTCGGTTTGAATCACAAAGTCAGCAATTCAAGCTCACCAGCTGCTCCTTGGAAACCCTATACAGGGCCACTATGGGTTGGAACTGACTTGATGGCAATTAACAACAACATAGGGTTTCTGAGGCTACAAACACTTATGAGAGCATAAAACTTCATCTTTCTCATATGGAGCAGCTGGTATGTTTGAACTACCAACCTTGGGTTTAGCAGTCCAGTTTTTTTTCCTACAGGGCTCCTCATATTTGAGATAAGCCTAGATTAATAAGACTGTGTAGGTACTGGGATGACATATACAAAATTCTGAAAGAAAAAAAATTGCCAACCAAGAATCATATACTCAGCAAAACTGTCCCTCAAATGTGACCGTGAAATTTCTTAATAAGCAGAAATTAAAGGAATTTGTAATGATCAGATCAACTTTATAAAGAATGCTAAAGGGTGTTCTTTGGACAGAGAACCAAAAACGGCAGACAGCAACCTAAGATTACCATACATGACAACATCCATCAGAAATCAATCCAGATATAGAAGTGTTTAAAGTAAAACCACCTGCAAGACTGAAAAGAGGGAACCAGAGATGTATAATGAAGTCAACTACAAAGCAAAAAGAGGGAACAGTGCAGATGCAGAACTTCCGGATGACAAGGAAGTCAAGTAGATTTCAAGATAAAACAGACTGTTTTAAGCAAGGAAAAAAAATTAAATTACAGGGTAACTTCAAAGAAAAATACACCTACACATCAAAATTAAAAAAAGGAAAATCTGAAAGATTTAGTTAACCATTAACACAAATTAAAATGAAAGGAAAACCCACAAACATAATGAACTCAGTGAAACAAAGAAATCAACAGCACTACAAAAAACACACAGGAAACTGACAGCAATCAATTCATACCTATTGATGACTACACTGAATGTAAATGGATCAAGTATACCAGTCAAGAGACATAGAGAGCAGAAAGGATAAGACAACAGGATCCTTCATGCTGTCTACAACAGACATATCACAAAGATGGAAACCATCTAAATGCCCATCAACATAAGAATTGTCAAACAAACGCTGGTACATACACACAAAAGAATACTACAAAACTTCAAAAATCACGCTCAATCTGTGAAACACCTCACAACATGGTTGAACCTGGAGGACATTATGCTGAATGAAATTAGTCAATCACAAAAGGTCAAATACTGTATGTTATAAAAGGTTAAAAGAACAAAGGTCTTCTTGATAAAAGAAACAATCTATAACGATTATGGGGGTGGGAAGGGAGGGAAAATTATTCATGGGTTAAGGGTTGTTGTTAGGTGCCATCAAGTCCGTACCAACTCATAGCGACCCTACGTACAACAGAATGAAACATTGCCCGGTCCTGGGCCAACCTCACAATTGCTACTACGATTGAGCCCATTGCTGCTGCCACTGTGCCATTCATCTCATTGGGGGTCCTCCTTGCGTTGACCCACTGCTTTACCAAGCATGATGTCTTTCTCCATGGACTGGTCCCTCTCTCCTGACCCAATGTCCAAAGTATGAGAGACGAAGTATTTATTGTCAGACTGATTTCTAAGGAACATTCTGTCTGTACTCCTTCCAAGACAGAACTGTTTGTTCTTCTGGCAGGCCATGGTACTTTCAATATTTTTCACCAACACCATAACTCAAGTGCATCAATTCTACTCTTCCTTATTCATGGTCCAACTTTCACATGCATATTAGGCTACTGAAAATGCCGTGGTGGCTTGGGTCAGGCACACGTTTATAATCATCAAACTGCTCTGTTTGCTCTTGCACACTTTGAAGAGGTGCAGATTTGCCCAGTGTCATTTAACGTCTTCACTGCTGCTTTCATGAGTGTTGGCTGTGGAGCCATCATTCCTCGTTACCCTCAAAGAACTGTCAGAAGGCTATGGCAACTGTTTTGGGGATCCTCAAGTGGTAACATTAGTAGATTTTTCTAGAAGAACAATCAGAGGCTAATTAGGAAGGAAGTTTTAAGAAATTGAAAACTGCATTATTGAGAAAAAGGCCAGGAAAATTGCACCATGAAACTTTTTTCCATCCTAACAATGCACCTCCCACTCTTTGTGGGTATTAAGGGCTGTCCTCTAAGAATTTCCTTGGGTAACCTTACTCTACTTACCCTGCCCCCTTGATCTTGCCCCATTCAGATTTATTATTCCTAAAACTCAAGAGAACATTGGAAAGGACCATGATTTGAGTACTTTGAGAATCCACAAACTGCCATTTTGACTCTGTGTAAGTTGAAGAGTAAAAATTGTTCAGGGAAAGCATGTTATTGTTAAGTCAGTTCCAACCCATAGCAACCCTGTATAGGGTTTCCAAGGAGTGGCTGGTGAGCTTCAATGACCAACCTTTCGGTTCAAACTGACCTTGCAGTCCAGTGCATTAACCC
>NW_006408700.1:436426-446694 GCF_000296735.1 Chrysochloris asiatica
AACTTCACCTTTTAACACTTGTTTTTTCATAAAGGTTTCTATGATTTTGTAGCAATATTTTGATTACCCTTTTAGCTAGTAGGTGTATATTTAACATTTAGAACTAACAATATTTTAAAGTGGTGCGCCATTTTACATTCCCAGCAGTAATGAAACAGGGGCTTTGATTTTCCATAACCTTGTCAAAGCATCTTTGTGATAGTAGCCATCCTACTTGGTGTTACTTGATATTTCCTGGTATTTCGAGTTGTCCTCTCCTATGATAAGCACTGGTGCTCCTGGTGTGGCACTGTGGGTTAATGCACTGGACTGCAAAGTCAGTTTGATCCACAAGGTCGATGATTCAAGCTCAACAGCTGCTCCTTGGAAACCCTTCACAGGGTTGCTATGTGTTGAACCAACTCAATGGCTCTTAACAAGGATAAGCACTGAACCACAGGTTGAAGGTTCAATCTCATCAGGGCCACGGAGTTGGAACCGACTCGAGGGTACACAACAATTACTTTTTCATTGAGCATATTTCCATGTCCTTATTGGTCGCTTATATATTTCTATTAGAGAACTATTTGAACCAGTTGACTACATTCAAATTGGGTTGTCTTATTTACCATAGTGTTAAGAGTGCTTTATGTCTTTACAAGTCATTTATTAGGTATGTGAACTGCAAATATTTTCTCCCATTTTGGGGGTTGTCTTTTCTTTTTATGGTATCATTATAGTATAAAGGATTTTAATTTGACATTCCAATTTATCTATTTTTTCTTTTGTTGCTTGTGTATTTGGTATCCTAAGAAACAGCTGATTAATCCAAGGTCAGTGATTGATTTCTGTTTCCTTCAAAGTTTATAGTTTTAAACTTCTACATTTAGGCCTATGATTTATTTTGCGTTAACTTTTGTATGGTGGAAGGAAAATGCCCAACTTCATTCTGCAAAGCTCATTAGCTGCCCCAACATCATGTTAAAGACTATCTTCACGCATTGAATTGTCTCGGCTCCCCACCGGAAATCAATTGACCATAGACATTTGGGTGTATTTCTGGACTCTGAACTCCAGTATATCTGTTGGTCCCCATGTCTATCTGTATGCTGCTAACAGTGTCTTAATTACTGTATTTATGTACCAACCAGGTTTTGAAACATTGCAGCTGTTTCATCTGGGGAAATTAAATTATACAAATAGCTTAATAAAATTTAATTTTGGTTCTGGAACAAGCTTTGAGTTATTGGGGGAAAGGCAGGAGGACAAGTGAGTTTTCCATTTTATGAAGTCTTTTGGCTATTATTTTTGGTATGATCTCTCCAAAGAATTACATATGGGAGCCGTCCTAGCACAATGATGCTCACTTAATTGAAACTTTCTTCTGTTTAATCAGCACTTAACAGGCTTGCAAGGGAAATGAGTGGTCTCTATGTGCCTATATTTCAAGTTGGAAGTAAAACACAAAACAAAAACAAAATCCCCTAATTTAGCGAATAAGTTGGGTCTTACAACTGGTGTGGTGCTCTAGGATCGGCACTAGACTGAACCAGAAGATTGGCAGTTCAAATCCACCAGCTGCTCCTCTGAAATTCTATACATGGTTGCTGATTCGGAACTAATTCAAAGGCACTTACCAAGTGAAGTCCTGGTGTAGTGCTGTAGGATAAGCACTGGACTGCTAATTACAAAGTTGGTGACTCAAACCCACCAGCCGCTCCTTGGAAACCCTACACAGGGTCGCTGAGTCAGAACTCAAGGACCTTTAACAACTGGACTCCTCAGATTTTCCTGCAGGAAGCCCTGGTGGCGCTATAGTTAAGTGCTTGGCTGCTATCCAAAAGCAGTTCCATGAGAAAAATCTGAGCATGGGCTTCTGTAGATTACAGTCTGGAAAGCCTATGGACAGGGTCTACTTTGTCACACGGGGTCAGAATCAATTTGCTAACATTGATGACACATTGATGGACATTGATGATATTTCAGTTTTGACATTCAGTGACTCTATTTTGCACATGCTTCAACTGAATGAAGCAAATTAAAGCAGAATTCTAGTCTCTTAATTTTTCATGCTTACTTGAAAGCACCCTGTGTGAATGCCTCATCGTGTCCAGGTAAAATACTTCCAGGAAGGAAAAAAGGTTAGGTCCTCTACTTTCTGGACAAAAATCTTATGAATTGCTATGATTATGATGATTTGGCAACAAATCACAGAGTTGGTGCTGGACTGGGCAGTGTTTAGTTCATGGGGTAACCATGTGCCCGTCAGGGACCGACTCGATGGCAGCTAACGATAGCTTACTCAGTCAAGATCTTCACCATAATGCTGGAAAGGCCAGAGCCATTTATTGAGGAAATATAATTTTTTGCTGAATGTGTATTAAATTACAGATAAAATGAAGATCCCTCAAAAATAAATCACTGCAGGTTCAGGTGAACAATGTAGTGGTGTTGGATAACCCGTCTCCTGTCTACAACCCACTCCAATTTGAGATCACGTTCGAGTGCATTGAGGACCTGTCTGAAGACCCGGAGTGAAAAATGATCTGTGGGTTCTGCAGAAAGGGAAGAGTACAATCAGGTTTCAGACTCTGTTTTAGTGAGACCTATTCCTGCAGGAAGGCATATGTTTGTGTTTCAGGCTGATGCACCTAATCCAGGAATCATTCCAGATGCATATGCAGTAGGTGTAACAGTTATGCTAATTACATGCACCTATTGAGGTCAAGAATTAATTAGAGTTGGTTATTATGTAAATATTGAGTAGACTGAGGCAGAATTAAGGGAAAATCTACCTGGAAAACCAGCCTTTTCTGAGCTTCAAAAGAACATTTTGGCATGGAATCCCAGGGTCACAAGAGTCCATAGTAACTGGGAAGAGAACACAGCAAAACTGGAAGATGCAGAGAGCAGTACTCCAAGTCTACATCTACATACAGTCAGTGCTTTCAACAGACGCACTGCCTTCAGCATCACAAGGATGGGTCACATCAGAAAACTCACTGTCATGTTAGAATCCCACATGGACTGCATGTGACCACTTGCCATCTCTTTAGTGCAAATGAAGCTATGAAAACACAGACCTATTTCCCTGAAATTCCCTAAGTATATAGCCAAGGCACAATGTGAAGTATCTGTTTAAAATTCATACTGGAGAAACTTTATAAGGAAACCAGTATTTGAACAAATTGTAAAATATAAATACTTAACAAATTTTTCTCTAATGTGTTGTTTTGACACTAACTTGATTAAAGTATATACATATTAAAAAAAAAAAACAAAACCCAAAAAACATGGCATACATTAGAAGTCTGCTAAAGGAGTCCTGGTATAGTACTATAGGATTACCACTCAACTACAAGGTCGGTTTGAACCGCAACATCGATGGTTCAAACTCACTTGCCACTCCTCAGAAATCATATACAGGGTCACTAAGGATGAGAATCACCTCGACGGCACTTAACAAGAAAAATAAAGAACTTAAGGAGAAGGCAGAAGTAAGCACTATGTAAAAACGCTTATTTGTATGATGTCATGTTGGTGGCCATACCTGACCAGCTGAACATGAAAACAGGATCGTTGGGGTGGTTAGGTACTGGTGAGTTAGTACCAACTCAGATTGATCTGAAGCAAGAGAGAGCAAGACACTACTACCTGGTCCTGCACCAGCCTCACAGGTGTTACATTTGAGTCATTACCACTGCGAACGTGGCAATCCAAATCATTGGGGGTCTAACTCTTTTTCTCTGTTCCTCCCACTTCACCAATCGGTAGAAAAAGCCCATCATAGAATATAAGCAAGGAGCCCTTAAGGTATAACAGTTAAGTGCCTGGCTGATATCCCATAAGCTGGTCATTCAAGTCCACTCAGTGTCTTTGTGGGAGAAAGATCTGGCGATTACTTCCATAAAGATTGTTGTTGTGAAGTGTCATCGAGTCGATTCTGACCCATAGCGACCCTGGATAGGGTTTCCTAGGAGCAGCTGGTGAGCCTGAACCACCGACCTTGCAGTTCAAATGGCTTTTCAGCCTGGCGCATTAACCCACAGCACCACACCAGGACTCCTCCATAAAGATTATTAACTAGAGAATGCGATGGGATAGTTAGACTGCCACAGGGGGGAAGCTATGAGCTGGAAATCGCCTGATGGCACACAACAATTAACAACAAAGAATACAGCAGAAACTGATGATCAGTTAAGGGTTTAAAATGTGAAAAGCATGGATGAAGGTTTAAGTAAGGAGAACATTCCACACTGATGCTTCAATAGTTTAATCATTTTTAGAAACATTCTGATACAGTAAAGCAAGAGCAAATACTAAAATACATTTCCATTTAAAACACAGATTTGTATTTAGCAAGGAAGACATCATTCTGTGACGGTCAAAGGAAAATATAGTCAACGTTATCAACAGGCAATAATGTTCCCATCCTAGTTAGCGGAAATTTTTACGCAGGGTCTGGACAAAGAACTGGATTAGCACTGGTTTGAATATGGAAAGCTGGGAGAATAGAGGGTGCAGAAGAGGTCTTACAAAATTAGGGATGTAGTAAAATATAAACTAAATGGTGTAGGAAGAACATAAACCCAGGTAATCTCAGCGGATGTACCTTAAGTGAAGTATTGATAAAGTAAGGAGAAACGAAATTTCTAAGGAAAGTTAAGGACAAATGTCTGCTCCTTAAGGCACTGGAAGGGATAGATGTGAGTAATGAGGATTATACTGACATATAACTACAGATCTGGAACAATGTCATATGCTCAGAATGTATCCTTGGACATTTCCCCTCAAATATGTAATAAACGTAGGACATTAAAAACAGGCTTACCACAGAGACAAATGAAGGAAGGTTTAGTAAAGGAAGACCTTGGAGTAACATCTAAAGTAATGGATTAATTGACAGGCAGAAAGAAAAAACAACCTAGCAATTTATTAACGGTAGTCACCTGTACAAAGGATCCTCATTAAATGTGATTTCTATTTTACAGAGAAAAATATACAAGCTGCACATGATTTGGTTTTAATTTAACTGAGACCTTCTTGGTAGTGACTACTTCTTAAGAGTGGAAGAATCGCCCAAGTCAGTGTGGGAGCTTTGCTCTTTGAATGTAAGACAAATAGGCCCTAAATGGTTGTCTGGTAGCGGGGCAGAGATAGCCACATCAACTTTGCTCCCAGTCAAGTACCTAAGCTATTTTCTCAAGTTGATACTATCTGTTCGCTAACTCAGAGGCAACACCACACACCTACTGTGAGACTGGAGTTCTCCTTGGGGTTATCAATTACTCAGACAGTCTTCAGCTAAAGGCCTGCAGATGGTTCAATTCAACCCTGACATGAGGCATGTATTCCTGTCAACTTTACTGTAACTGAGGAAATTCTCATCAACAGAGAATTTTGTAAAATAAATTGCTAACTGCTCCTACTGTGAAGTATCACTGACAATTCGATGATCGGAGTAGGCAGGCTTAAAAATACATTGCTTGTACTGTATTATTTGGTTACATTGTTTTTTTATACTATGTCAGTTAATAATTATGAGTGGCATATGGGTTTTATTTAGCTAAATTCTAGAAAAGTTGAAAGATACTTTTTATTCACTTTAACTAAGCCTAAAGTCATTTACTGGCTGACTTTTTGCATTTCTGAAAGGTTGTCTTATAGTTTAATAACCATTAAGAAACTCACACTCATGGAGTCCCCAAGACTACGGCCCATTGCCATATTCAAGACCTGGAACTGAACTCACCCCCGTAGTTCAATTTCCAGCCAAATAAGACAGGTCTATATACTGTGAACAATAACATTGGAGAGGTACTTACTCACTCCTTAGAACAATTAACCATTCGAGATTAAAAGGGCAGAGTTGGCCCAAGGATGAGGTTCAGCAAACAGGAAAATGTTAGAAAATGAAAATGGGGACCCTAAGGTAGAAATGGGCTAAGTGATGTTACATTATGGGGATTGCAATCAATGACATGAACCAAAATGTGTATGGATTCTTGAATGGAAAACGGATTTGCTCTGTTAACCCTCACCCACTTCACAATAAAAAAGAAAAACAACAACAACAACAACAAATCTTAAGAACAGGAAATCTTGGGAGAACTGGTAAAAGGGGTCAAAAGAAAAATCTGAAGACATTTCTTCCTTTTTTATTTGTAAGGGTAGCTTGAATTGATGATTAATCTTATACTGCTAAATTTAATTCTGGAATATTCTGACAAGTAGATAGGTTGGATAATTATTTGCTCACTATTTGTATGTTATGAACTTTTCGTTTATTGTTAATATGATAAGAAGGGGGGAAATTCCTAAATGCAATCCATGGATCTTTTTATATAAAGATCAGTGGATTTATTTGGATTATATATAAAGAGAAAATCACATATAAAGAGAAAAGTTAAAGCTGCAATAAATATAGAAAAGTTGAGTCTGACGAGAAGGGCTTCAAAATCAAGTATAATCTTTTCATTCCAAGATCACCTGGAATAATTTAACAGAGAGTGATTTCCCATATACCAAAACACTGAAGCTCTTCTAAGGATCTGGGCTATCTCATTTTTCCTTACTGGCTGATTCATACAGCAAGCATTTATGTTAGCAAATAACTATTTATAAGTGTGGTAACATATCAGATCATCTGAAAGGTGGAAGAAGAAAAAAAAAAAAAAAGCCTTTTGTTTGCTGCCAGGAAGCTGTGAGGATCAGATCTGCCTTTGTTTTGAATAATTGTTTGGCAAAACTATCACAACTATTTGGAAGAAATAATCAATAAGCAACTGCTGGCCAGTCGATTCTGACTCTTAAGGACTCTCCAGGACGGAGTAGAACAGCCCCTAGGGTTTCCAAGCCTGTCAATAAGCAGACCATCACATCTGTCTTCCTTGAAGCGGCTGGTAGATTTGAACTGCCAACTTTTTGATTAGCAGCTGAGTACTTTAATCATGGTACCACCAGGGCTCCTTGAAGATATAACAGATGTAGGTAAAATAAAGGATTCCACAGTATAAGAAATTTTGACATGTTTTGTCTGTGGCTCAGAAATTAAATCAATCCCCAAATTTCAAATTCCACTAAAATATTTATTTGATGGTATCTTACAGAAATAAATAAGAACAGTTCCTTTAAAAATACAGGTTAGTATATTTATATTTTCTCTTTCTTTCATTATTTTTTAAACAAAATTCAAGCATATCAAATAGGTTTCCCTAAAATTTTTGTTTAGAAAGGAATATTTCTAAACAAAACAAATGCTTAAGTCATCTCATTATTTAAATGATACCCATGGGCCCGTTTAATCTCACTCAGCATGACATAAGACTCGGTACAAGAACATGAGATTTGCAGGCAGAGAACCTGGGCTCCAGTGTTTACTTGTAACATTCGCAACATTGCTGAACCTCAGTTTCTTTATCTGTAAAATAGGAATGGTATCAATGACATCAACTTCACAAGCCTATTGGGAAAATTAAACACATGAATGTCCAGGAAAGCTCTTTATGATATAGAAAGAGCTACAAAAATAAAAATTATATTCAATTTCATATAAAAGAACCGATGCATATCTCCCTTCAGCTGAAGAGCAAGCACCAGAAACGTGTGTGTGTTTTCTTCAGCTGAATGATGTCACCCTATAAACCTAGAGTAAGAAAATGCACCTTTACTACTAAGCACCAAAGGCTCTCGGACAAACAGGATCCAGGGCATATTTCTATTACAGTTCTCTGGGCAGCTATGTAGGAGCTAATGAGTCCTGAGAGCCAATGAAAACTCTCAAGGCTCAAAGAACACAGGCACAACAAGAAGGACATTTGGATTACACTGTATGGCTAAGGTACGACAAGCAGTTCCTTATTTAACAATTTCAAAGTCTAGTTATTCTTCACAGAAGAAGAAACACTCTGTTATTATCACTTGCAATTATTTGCTTATGTGACCACGGCATTCTCTTGTTTCAAAGACCAAATACTAGTCAAGGACAGTTCACCTGGAATAAAATCAACGCTGTCACAAGTTTCAATACGAGTGGTTAAAAAGTATAGTTATACATGAACATGGGAAAAGAAAAGCATTCAAGACATCAGTTTAACAGTAACAAAAAACCCGGCCATATTTCCATGTTATAATGATAAGACCCAAAATCATAAAAATTTTCATTATTTACAGATACGTCAATCTTAAGTCATGTAAAACCTTAGTAAAAAAAATGAAAAGTACTCTTAAGTCTCCAGGTTACAAATGTCCGACTTTAGGACAATTTACAGTTGCTCTTTAATGATACATAAATTTGTCCCCAGTGAAACACGATGGAGCCAAACCCTATTCACAAAGATCCCTTTATCACGATCACCTCCATTTTCTGCGTCTTCTTTCAAACCAATGAGGAGGCCTTGAGCCTTTTCTACTAAAGAAAGGCTAAATAAGAACCACACGCACCTGCTCAGACTTAACTACAAATTCAACTTAGAGACACACTTAGGAACAAAGGATCTTATTTGTAACTCAAAGACCGCCTGTCGAAATACCAGCTTAGATAATTTTAAGATAAAATTATACTTAAAATGCTAAAACTCTTAAAAATGCTATTTAGAATTAACAACTTACACTGGTATCACTTAATATATAATGAAAATATTAAAAGCTTTCAGTATTTTGATTTTTAGTAGCAAGATACTAAGAAAAGAAATACTTTCCTGCCATTAGCTTATTGTTAGGAGATATAGTCTAAACATACTAGAATAACTCGGAGTTAATGTAATTTATCATCTACTTAACACATGCAAGATATTGATGACTTATGTGCTAAAGATAATGAAGGCCCTTCCTAAAATGGGCCTATATACCCGGTCATATAAAACTAGATAAGTGTACTTTCTCTCTATTCCAACTCTTTAAAAGATCTTACCAAACAAAAGGTACACATTACCTCTCTTCATTCCTTCACCTCATCAGATATAGATATTCTTTGGAACAAAAATAAATGTTTTATTACAGAGTGAAAAATTGAAAACCTTAAAGATCTTTTGGAAACTTTATATTGAAAAAAACTCAAGAACGACTTGGACACTGTACAGTCAGAAAGAGAACCAAATCCAATCAACAACAGTGTTTACTGACATCTACCGGCATTTCGATTTTACTTGCAACGTTGCTCTACAAGCTGTGACAGTTCATGGAGACAGTACAGTCGGGACTGAATCAAGTGCACTTCACTCCATGTCTTCAGTCTCTTTGGTGAACAGGTCGGCCAGATCTGCTACGGTCAAGGCGGAGGCCTCCGAGTGCTTCACGGATGAGCTCGTGTGACTGCAAGGTTTCCCCAGTGCCCAGCATCAGAAAGAAACACCCCGAAATAAAAAATAATGTAAGTCTGGCCACTTTATCTCTTCCCATGTTTTTGTAACTAGATCCCAAGACATCCCCGAAAGAAAGGAAGTGACGAGACGCCCATTACATGACATCAAAATTGTACAGATTTCTATATATCACTAGCAGTCTTGGTGATAAAAGGGCTTTTCTTTCCTGTGTGACTGATAAAACAAAGAGTTCTCTTGCCAACTGCTTTTCATGCTTCCACCTCACGAAAGATTTCAACAGCTCTTCAAATTACTATTTTGTTGAAGCAGCTTAAAAACCACTGGGCTCTGTCACTCATGGAAGAGCAGCCCACAGCCTTGTTTCCTGCTATGCACAGTACCTCAGTGGAAACCATGCCCTCTAAGGCAAGAGTGTTTCTCTTGGGTATCTTCTACTCATGGCTTACGGGATAGAGTAAAGCATTGGGCTATGTGTTTAAAACGACTTTAAATAAACAAATACTAATAACAAATACTGAGAAGTTGATGATGCAAACTAAAGTTTGTTCAATTAAAGCTATTCTGGTCTCTCTGTTTCTGCTTTATCTTTGGGATGAAGACCACAATAACGTGCTAAGTTTTAAGTCCTAATCTTCCTGTTTGAAAGAAATTATCAATGAGAGTGATGCATGAAACAGAAACACAAGTTTTGTTTCACACATAACAGACTAAGGCTTCCAGGCTGGGCAGAGAAATACTTCACTTAGAGACATGCAAGCTTTTATTTTAAATGGATTTACATACTAAAAACCTACAAATACATGAACGTGAGTCAAATGTAGAATAAGTGTGGAAATAAGAATAAAACTGAAAAGGTAAAATGTTCACACCTTGCCTTTAAAAGTATTTGTTCTTGTATCTTTTAGCTGACTAAGGAGTCATTTAAGCGAAGCTCCTACACACACACACACACACACACACACACAC
>NW_006408700.1:446794-467362 GCF_000296735.1 Chrysochloris asiatica
TTCTTATATAACCAGGAAACATTTCTGAAGCTACTTGCAGTAATAGTACCCACCTCCTCTCCGCAGTTTTCAACATTGCTTGCATTCTTTCTTCTATTGTTGCTTTAATTAAGAATCTGTGCACAATAGTAGGTCTAGAAGGCACATAACAATTAAGAGTTTACAAATATCTCAAACAAATTAGTTACAAACTAATTAGTTACAGACTTCACATATTATATGCTAGACTCATCAGTGAGCTGGTACCCACTTGTGCCAGATACTAATCCAGGTGTTAGGGTTCAGCAGTGAATCAAAGAACTCGAATTCAATGAACTCACATTTGACAGGGAGAGACGGACAACAAACACATCATGTATAAAATGGTTCTGATACAGATGAATGCCCTGAGGAGGTGGGTTTACAAGTGGATACATGAATGAGACAAACGAGGATGCTAAGACAGTAAGTGGGAAAAGAACGTAGCTTAACATGTCCATAAGGCAGAAAGAAGCCAGCATGGCAGCGGCATTCTGTAGGTGACGGAATGGGGTGGAATGCAAGTGGAGATGTGGACAGGGGTCAGGTCATGTGGGGTTTGGTAGGACATGGCCATTTTAATGTAGCCACCATGGGAAGCCATCAATGGCCTTTAGGCATGACTTCACTTATACTTTGATTCTATGTTAGAAATCCCTTTGGCTACTGTGTTGATGAAAAAAAATAAAACCTCTTCGGATCTCACTCTCTTTTCTCTGATGCTCTAGCAAAATTTCTCCCAGCAGTCATCCATACCAGCTAATAGCAGTGTGCTGTGGCTAAGACACAGATGCTGAGCAAGTAAAATGTTGCTGGAGATAATTACAAAGGATGGCAGTAGGACATGGAATGAGGGCTAGCAGTGCTGCCATTAGATGGATCTTGGGTGAAAGGAAAGAATACCAGAAAGCCGTTAACTTGTATTTTCTTGGCTATGCAAAGGCCTTCAACTATGCAGATCATAACAAACTAAGGAAAACATTGCAAAGAATGGCTACTCCAGACGCTTAATTGTGCTTATAAGGAACCTGTACATAAGCCAAGATGAACTTATTAGAACAGAACTCGGAAATGGTGAGTGTTTTAAAATCAGGAAAGCTAAGTGCTGGGGTTGTATTCTTTCACCAAACTTATTCAATCTGCATGCTGTGCATTTAAGGAGCTCTCGTAGCAGTTCGAAACTACCAGACGTTCTGTGGGAGAAAGATGAGGCTTTCTGCTCCCGTAAAGGTTTACAACGTCAGAAACCCTATGCAGGGTTGCTATGGGTCGGAACCAAATCCACGGCACACCTGCAGCCAGCCAGCTGTGCGTATAACCTGACAAGCTGGATTATATGAAATATAATCAGAGGAAGAGGCAGATGCCACAACCTTTAAGTGAAGAGGACTTAAAATACTGATAAAGATGAAACACTATAGCCTTCAGTATGGATTTCATCACAATGTGAAGAAAACAAAAATGCTTACAACTAGACCAATAAATAAATTCATGATAATGGGAGAAAAGACTGAAGTTGTCAAAGACTTCAACTTGCCTGGATCCACAGTCAACACTCATGCAAACAGTAGTCAAAAAATTAAATGACATATTGCATTAGGCAAATCTGCTGTAACATACCTCTTTAAAGTGTTCAAGAGCAAAGAGTCAGTTTGAGGATTAAGGTGCACCTGAACCAAGCCATGGTCTTTTTGATCACCTAGTTGTTGTTAAGTGCCGTGGAGTCGGTTCCGACTCATAGCGACCCTGCACAGGGTTTCCGAGGCTATGAATCTTTACGGGAGCAGAACGCCTCATCTTTCTCCCGTGGAACCACTGGTAGTTTCGAACTGCTGACCTTGCGGTTTACAGCCCGATTCATAACCATTACGCTAACAGAGGGCTTCTGAAAATTGGACAGTGACTAAGAAGACCAGTGAAGAATCAGAATTAGGATGTTAGAGAAGTACATTAAAAGTACCATAGACAGCCAGAAGAACAAACAAATCTGTGTTGGAAGAAGTACAGCCAGAATGCTTTTTAGAAGTCAGGATGGCCAGACTTGGTCCCTCGAATTTTGGACATGTCATCAGGAGGGACTAGTCTCCAGGAAAGGCAATCATGCTGGGTAAAGTGGAAGGTCGGTGAAAAAGAGCAAGACTCCCAATGAGATGTACTGACAGAGTAACAGCAGCAATGGACTCACATGGAACAACAATTGTCAGGACGGTGCAAAACTGTTCTGCATTGCATAAGGCTGGTACGAGTCAGAACCAATTTGATGGCACCTAACAACAACAACAACAACAACAACAACAACATAATACATCTTTCTCCCATGCAATGCCTGGTGGGCTCAAACCGCCAGCCTTGTGGTTTAACAACAACAACAACAACATAATACATCTTTCTCCCATGCAATGCCTGGTGGGCTCAAACCGCCAGCCTTGTGGTTTGCAGTCTAGTGCTTATCCTACAGAGTCACTGTGCTCTCTGTGGGATCTTAGAAGCTTGAAATAAAGAAGAGTGATGTTAATTTAGTTCTTACTTTGTTTGTCCGATTCGGTGCACCCGCCCTATGGCCTGAAGCTCATGGGCAGGGTTCAATATGGGTTCCACCAAAAGAACGTGAGTTGCTTCAATGATAGTTAGTCCATTAGAACCTGTGTGCAGGGGCAGCAGCAAAATATTGATTTGGGGATCATGTTTAAATGCTGAAAGATTCTCCTAAAAATAAAAGAAAGGCACATTTTAATGATTAATGGAAAATACAGAAGGTTATACTCTAGCTCACTTTCAGGATGTTTTATGGTTTTGAGATCATCTTGAGATGTAAGAAAATGAAATGTAAAGCCATCAATTTTAGGGAATGTAAATGTGTTGACTAACAAAATAATATGGCAAATTTCACATGAAGAAAAGACATTTTTCTTTACAACACATAGTGGATTCACAAGATAATGCTCATGTATGCAAATTACACGATATAAGCCTGGAGGGAAAAAGGGAACAAGAAATAGTATATTAGAGTGAGCGTGAGCAAAGACACAAATCTGAACTTTTCAACCCATCTTCTTTGCCTTGTGCTTCCTTGGAGCGTGCACCTGTCACTGCTCTGAGTGTGATGTGAGAACAATTTTGACTTTATGCTGTTTCACCTGATGCAGTATATTTAGGGGACATAAAGGCCTTTTGCCCATTTAAGAGGTATGTTATAGATAATCTTAGCCTATATTCAAAAAAAGAACCTCAAATTAGAAGATCCTTAAAAAAAAAAAAAAAGAAAGATAATCTGGTGTTGCTATCAATATAATTTAACAGACAAAAAATAGCTAGTTTCTTTACCGTGATGATTATAAAAATTAACTTTATAATTCATCAAGTAGAAACTAACACCCTGTTTAGGGGATTTATATGATAAAAGAGAAAAAAGGTATAAACAGGCTAGTTGACAAGTTTCAATGTGTAACTAAATCTACTCCAAGCAACAAACATTAAATCTTCACAGACCTGAAATGTCTTAACACGACTGATTTGTGCAAATTCCATGTTGTTGTCAGTGAGAGCTTTTGAAATAATATCCAGTACATCTTGCCACTAGAACAAAGAAAACAATAAGAAAACCAGTATTTACATATAGCTTTAATAAAGAAGATTGAAAAGGTACTAAATAAAAATAATTTTGGTAATTTAGCATTAAATAAACACACACAAAACTAACAAATCTAGCAGTATCAACATGATGCAGCTCTATTTTGAAAAGCGCTGGTGGCATTGTAGGATAAGCACTGGACTGCTAACTGCAAGGTCAGCAGTTCAAACCTACCAATCACTCCAAGGGAGAGAGATGAGGCTTTCTGCTCCTGTAAAGATATACAGCCTTGGAAACCCTACGGAGAACCACTGAGCTAGAGTTGACTCTATGGCAGTGGCTTGTCTGAAAGGAGTACTGTTGTCAAGTGATGGCTTAAAGGTAAAAAATGCAAAATCCTTTAAGAATTGAATCAGGATAAGCATACGGAACAGAACATAAAGCATTGAGTACTTACTAGCAGGGTCGCTATGAGATGGAACCGAGTCTATAATGGCACTTAACTACAACGAGTTTATTCACTGGATGACCTGACTTTGCTTTTTCTTAATCCTATTTATATGTGAAATGAGACTTTCATGGTTATGAATATTTAACATTATAATGAGCCTACTACCTGGAGCTGAGCCTGACTCACAGTGACCCTGTACGGTTTCTAAGGCTATCAGTATAATACAACTTCACAGGAGCAGACTGACACACCCTTCCTCCTCTGGAGCTGTTGGTAGGTGCCAACTTGCTACCTTTTGGCTAGCAACCAAGTGCTTTAACCATGGAATCATCGGAATGCCATAAAATAAGAAAATTCCTAAATAAAATATATAAAATTATATAAAGTATCACCTAATTGTAAATATCTAATAGTAATTCTAAATCGGCTCTATTCTGGTAAACACTAAAAATTAGTTCTCTTATATAAATGATTAAATATAAAATGATACAAAAATTATTGGAGGGAGAAAACCTGTCTGAGTTAATTCTGAGGATGAAACAGTGATTATACCGTTGAGAAAACAAGTGCTTTAGCCCCTGGATCTCTGAGCTGGATTCTCATCAGAGTTCTGACCACAGCTTCCACTTTTGTAGAATGGCTGCCCTTTGAACACAAAGAAGAGAGGGAGGTCATCACTACAAACAAAGTCTAGGCAACAATGGGGAGAAAACCAACACAAAACACTTTTATTATCAAAACTGTATGTGTAGCAAAACATTATTAGGGGTATGTATGTTTCCTCTTTTCTGTTTTATGTGTTTTGGAAGTTTTCTGTAGTCTCAATTTGCAGAAGTCATGGGAATTATACCCAGAGTCCCACTAAGTCATGCAATGATATGACCCTGTATAATGTGTAGTGAACTGGCTGCATTTTTAATTAAAAAATGTTACAGTAGATGAGCAGAATTTATATTAAAAAACATTATTCACTTAGTTGTCACTGATTTTGGAGATTATGGCATTAGAAACATTAATACAGTGGATCAGAACTTTAATGTAAGCCAACAATGAAGGACCCAACTAATGACGAATCCACTTGGGCTAGAAAGACAACTTATATAAAGTTTGTTGTGCTGTAGGATAAGCACTCAACCAAAGAAAGGTCAGTTTGAACTGTAAGGCCAGCAGTTAAAACTCACCAGCCACACCTTGAAACCCTGTATAAGGCGGCTATGAGTTGGAACCAACTCGATGACACTTAACAACAATAACAGAGAAATAACTCAAGAGTGCTTCTTGTGTCTTCCATAACCATATCTACATAAGATTATGAAAATGAGGAAGTAAGAAATGTAGAAACAAGAAAGTGAGGAAAACACAGCAAGTGTTTTTGTGGACCTCACTGAGAGTTGTCTTCTGGGTGATGAGATGGGACAGAGTTTGTTAAAAGCACACTGCAAATCCCAGCTCTGCAGCTCTAACATTCTAAATCTTATTTTTACAATGTCTAACCTTGCTAAGTCTTACTTCCCCATCTCCCAAAGAGAAATGATTAAACCTATTGCACAAGGTTGTGAGAATAAAAAAAATAAAAGGACCATCAAGCATTTAGCACAGTGCCCAGTAAACAGCAAACACTTGATAATTTATATCTTTTGAGACATTAAGCACCAATGCGATAATAACCTGTATTATACCATGAGGGCAGATCTAACTCAAAAGAAAATACACTAGCATTTCTCCTCTCCCCAGAACACTTTTATATGAAGAGACACTAGAAGGCGAAAATATACACCAAATAAGGAAGGAGAAAGGGGACGATCCTCAATGAGATGGCTTGCTGATGGCTGCAACAATGGGACAATGGGACAATGGGACAGGCCCAGACAGGCACACAGGGCTGCTGTGAGTCAGAACTGACGCAACAGCACCTAACAACAATAATGATTCCTTTATCAAGATGGAATGATGCCAAATAATTTAAAAACACACTGTATTCTTTTGGGTATGCAGACTTTCAATTATACTTTTCTGGATATATAGCCATAGTTCTCATCAAATAGAAGACTGAAAATGCATTATGAAGGAGCCATTTCAGTCTAAAATTTTCACAAACAAGAGCACAAAGAATATAGGAGATGCACCTAAGACTCATGATTTAGGAATTTAGATAGAAACACCCATGCTCCTCAAAAGGTTTTATTTTGAAAGTAATATATTCTTATTAGATGACTCAATTAATAGTATGTCGTTGTTGTTAGGGGCCATCAAGTCAGTACCGACTCATAGAGACCTTATACACGGCAGAACGAAACACTGCCCAATCCTGGGCCAACCTCACTATTGTTGCCACGCTTGAGTCCATCCATGCTGCCAGTTTGCTAATCTATCTTGTTGGGGGTCTTCTTCTTTATCTCTGATCCTCCACCTTACCAAACATGATATCCTTCTCCACAGACTGGTTCCTATTGACAATATGTCTGAAGTATGAGAGACAAGTTTGGCCATCATGGACTCCAAGGAGCACTCGGCTAAACTTCTTCCAATACAGATCTGTTTGTTCTTTTGGAAGCCCATGGTACTTTCAATATTCTCCTCCAACACCATAACTCAAATGCATCAATTCTTCTATGGGATTCCATATTCACTGTCCAGCTTTCGCATGCATATGAGGTTATTGAAAATACTATGGCTTGGGTCAAGTGTAGCTTAGTCCTCAAGCTGACATCTTTGCTCTTCAACACTTGAGAAAGGTCTTGTGCAAGAGATTTGCCTAATGCAATATGTCGTTTGATTTCTTGGCTACTGCTTTCTTGAGTGTTGATAGCTGATCCAAGAATGAAGTACTTGACAACTTCAATCCTTTCTCCATTGATAAGAATTATTTTTTGGTTCAGTGGTGAGAATTTTTGCTTTCTTTACATTGAGATGCAATCCATACCAAAGGCTGTGCTCTTTGAGCTTCATCAGTAATATTTTAAGTCTTCTTGATTTTCAGCAAGCAAGGTTGTATCATCTGCATATCACAGGTTGTTAATGAGACTTCCTCCAAAGCTGATGCCATGTTTTTCTTCACAGAACCCAGCTTCTAGGATTATTTGCTCAGCATATAGGTTGAATAATTATGGTGAAAGAACACAACCCTGTCGCACACTTCTATTAAAGAAAATTAAGTGAACATTCAGTGTTCCCATGTTCTGTTCGAACAACTAATTCTGGTCCACGTACAGATTCCTCATGAGCACAATTAAAGCTTCACAATGTTGTATATAGCTTGTCATGATCCACACAATCTTTGCATAGTCAATAAAGCACAGGTAACCATCTTTCTCATATTCTCTGCTTTCAGCCAAGATCCATCGGGCATCAGCAATGATATCTCTCATACCACAGCCTCTTCTGAATCTGGCTTGAACCTCTGGAAGTTCTCTGTTAATGTATGCTTGCAGCCATTTCTATATTACCTTTAGTAAAACTTTACTCGCATGGGATATCAAAGAGATTGTCCGATGATTTCTGCATACTGTTGGGTCACCTCTCTTTGGAATGGGCACAAATATGGATCTTTTCCAATCAGTTGGCCAGACAGTTGTCTTCCAAATTTCTTGGCAGAAATGAGTGAGTGCCTCCTGTGCTGCCTCACTTTCTTGAAAGATTCAATTTTTATTCCATCAATTCCTGGTGCCTTGTTCTTTGCCAATTCCTTCAATGCACCTTAGACTTCTTCCTTCAGTATCATTGGTTCTGGATCATAAGCCACCTCTTGAAATGGTTGAACATCAACCATTTCCTTTTGGTTCAGTTACTCTGTGTATTCCTTCCATCTTCTCTTGATGCTTTCTGTATCATTCAATAATTTGCCTAGAGAATTCTTCAATAACGAGAGTTGAGGCTTGAATTTTTTCTTCAGTTCCCTTATCTTGAGAAATGCTGAGTGTGTTCTTCCTTTTTGGTTTTCTGACTCCAGGTCTTAGCACATTTTGTTGTAATATTTGGCTTTATCTTTTCGAGCTGATCTTTGAAATTTTCTGTTCAGAAATTCCATTTCTTCAATTTTCTTTAGCATCTCTACACTGAAGATCAAATTTCAATGTCTCTTCTGACATCCATTTTGACCTTTTCCTTCTTGCTTGTCTTAATGACTTTTTGTTTTCTTCCTGTGTGATATTCTTGATGTCATCCCACGACTCTTCTGGTCTCTGGCCTTTAGTTTTTAATGTATCGTATCTGTTCTTCAGATGATCACTAAATTCAGGTGGGATATATTCAAGGTCATATTTTGGTGCTCGTGGACTTGTTTTCATTTTCTTCATCTTCAGTTTGAATTTGCATATGAGCAATTGATGGTCTGTTCCACAATCTGCCCCTGTCCTTGTTTTGACATGATATGGAGCTTTTCCATCACCTCTTTCTGCAGAAGTAGTGAGTTTGATTTCTGTATATTCCATCTGGTGAGGTCCATGTGTATAGTCGTCTGTTATGCTGTCTAAAGAAGGTATTTGAAATGAGCAAATCATTGGTTTTTCAGAATTCTATCATGCGTTCTCCAGCATCATTTCTATCACCAAGGCCGTATTTTCCAACTACTGATGCTTCCCCTTTGCTCCCAACCTTTGTATTCCTATCACTGGCAATGATCAATATATCTTGATTGTATGTTTGATCAATTTCAAATTGAAGAAGTCGGTAGGATTATTCTATTTCATCCTCACTGGCTTTAGTGGTGGGTGCATTAATTTGAATAATAGTAGTTTCAACAGGCCTTCTGCATAGGCGCATGGATATTATCCTATCACAGACAATGTTGTACCTCATGACTGATCTGGATATGTTCTGACAATGAATGCAACACCATTCCTCTTCATTTTGTCATTCCTGGCATAGTAAACCATGTGGTTGTCAGATTCAAAATGGTCATTACCAGTCCACTTCAGCTCACTAAATGTTTATGCGTTCCATTTCATTTTTGACAACTTTCAATTTTCCTACATTCATACTTCGTACATTCCATGTTCCGATTATTAAAGGATGTTTATAGCTGTTTCTCTTCATTTTGAGTTGTACTCCACCCCATCAGTAAATTTGAAGTCCAGCGGGCTTTTCTCCCATGGGCTTTATTCCATTCATGTCATCACGTTCAACTCAACTTTGAGGAGGCAGCCCTTCCTCAGTCACATTTTGTGTGCCTTCCAACCTGAGGGGCTCATTTTCCAGCACTATATCTGACAGTGTTTCTCTGCTAGTCATTAGGGTTTCAGTGACTAAATATTCAGAAGTACCTCGTCACACTTTCTTCCTAGTCTGTGTTTGCCTGGAAGCTCATCTGAAACCGGTCTAGATGTTGTTGATTAAAGGTAAAGGGGATAGGACTCCTGTGGTTCAACAGGGAATGATTGCTTTTCTGGTCTGACA
The DNA here is from genome assembly GCF_000296735.1 of Chrysochloris asiatica. NCBI lineage: Eukaryota > Metazoa > Chordata > Mammalia > Afrosoricida > Chrysochloridae > Chrysochloris > Chrysochloris asiatica. The sequence goes on from NW_006408700.1 coordinate 456,229, forward strand.
GTGAGTGTTGGAAAGGTAAATGTAAAGGTCTGGTAACAAAAGGAAGGGAGTGGCTGATTTTGCAGTCCAGAAGCAGAGATCCCTGGACCCATCAAGGGAGAAAAGCAAAGTGTGAGATTCTGTCCGGGGTGGTAGTGACACTAAGGATGGAGGCAGAGATGGTGACGTGACAGAAGGAGCGGCTGAGGACTCTGGATTCAGGGAGAGAGAAAGGCTGTGGGCTGGCGGCCGGGTGGCAGGAGTGTGGGGTGTACCCTTTGATTGTTTGATGATGCATGCAGGGGATTGTGATCATTGCAATGAAACAAAATACGACAGGATGAATGTAAAGATAAGGTTCACCCATGTAAGTTAACACATAATTCACAATAAAAACTTAGGACACGGAGGGGATAAAAAGTTACAAAATCATACCAAAAAAACCCCAAAACTAAACCTGTTCCACTGAGTGAATTCTGGCACCCAGGGATCCTATAAGGACAGAGCAGAACTGGGTTTCCAGGAGTCTTGGAGTCCTGGTGTCCTGAGTGGCACTGCGGGTTAATGCGCCACACTGCAAAGTTGTCTGAACTACAAAGTTGGCAGTTCAAGCTTACCAGCTGCTCCTCAGAAACCCTATACAGGGTTGTTATGGGTTGGTACCAACTCAACAGCACTTACCAACACAACCTTCTTTATGGAACCAAACTGTCACCTCTTTCTCCTATACAGCAGCTGGTGAGCTCTAATCACTGACTGGTTAGCAGCTAAGCGTTTGACCACTGTGCCACCAGGACTCCTTTGAGGAAAGAACAGATGTACTAATTTCTTCATATTTTAAAGGGACGAATCAGTAGATCCGATCTAAAGTTCATACTTAAAGGAACAATATATACGTATATTAGTCAAGTGGAGTCCTGGGGTGGGCTGTGGGATAAACCACAGGGTTGGCAGTTCAAAGTCACCAGCAGCTCCTTAGGAAATCTATACAGGGTCGCTATGAGTTGGAACCGACTCGATGGCACAGCACAAAACAAAACATAACATAGTCAAGGCAAAGGCTCCCTTGTGGTGTAGTGGGTTATGTACTGGGCTGCTAACTGCAAAGTCAGCAGTTTGAGTCCACCAGCTGCTCTGTGGGAGAAAGATAAGACTTTCTGCTAACATAAAGATTTGCAGCCTTGGAAATGCTATACAGGTTTGCTATGAGTCAGAACTGACTAAACGGCACATTAATTTTTATTGTATGCCATTCTGTTTTTTCTTGAAGTTCTTTTTTTATGGATTATTCCTACTAAAAAGTTAATATTAAATAAAAAAAATAAAGTAAATAAGCTAGTTTTATCTAGCTTATTTCTTAAAGATGAACTAGACTTTTAGGGGGATGAGTACGAGGCCTGTGACTGTCAGACCTTAACAACTGAGTACTCAGTGATACAGTCAGGACTGTGTGTCCCACAGGTGTCCGGCCCTCTGAATCCTGGCCTTCCCCGAGCATGGCTGGCTACTGTATCTGCACGACTTTACTGCTCTAGGCCAGATGGTGCCTAATCTGGGCTCTCTGCCACACAGCTAGAGTTTCAGCTTCTGAAGAGGTGGCCCATTCACTTCTGAAATGGACCACATATAGCATTTAAATTTTTTTTAAGTCAATACTCAGCTTTATTTCTGCAATCTTTTAACTACACGAGCATCAAAGGTCTTGAGACTAAGGATTTTTTTTTGGAATTTTTAAAATTCACTATAAAAAGATGCGTTTTCACAGCTTAGCCCCCAGTACAGAGAAACTATGTTCTCTAATCAGTATTATCAACTAGGACTGCATCTGGTGACAGGCAATAGACTTTTAAGTTTCCTTGCTGGTTTACATCTTGCAAATATCACAACTAGCATTTCCTATTACTGTTTACTACAAAGAAAATCATTTTCTATTTTCTTTGTATTTGTTGAGTTTCTCGAATTGATTCTAGATTTTTCTTTTTGAAATATTGCTAACACTTGCAATGGCCTGTGCGGTCCCTAATAGTTTTAAGCTGAGTAAGATCAGTTAACATTGTTTTATTTTTGTCTGCACCTGTTCACCATGCTAAAAACCTGTTAGTAGTGACAGATACCATTTAGTACAGTAATGTAGTTTGTATGACTGGTCTCACAAACTAGGACTATTTTAAGCATGTGCCCACAGCAAGTGGTATAGGTTCTTCAAACATTTACATGTTGTTACTTGAATACAGCTCAATGGAAACTCCACCTAGACAGTGGGAAATCTTATAATTCCACCAAACTAAAAATATTATCCTGTCCTGGTTAGAACACTTTGTACAATTATTTCAAAGAGATAAGTCCAAGTTGTTGTTGGTGGTTCTGTGTCGTGAAGTTGGTTCTGATTCATAGAGATCTTCCATAGGGTTTCTGAGGCTGTAAGTCTTTACGATGAATCATTGCTTCAAGCTCACCAGCCGCTCCTTGGAAACCCTATACAGGGTCGCTATGGGTCAGAAATGACTCGACGGCACTTAACAACAACAACAAATCTTTACAGGAGCAAAAAGCCTTATCTTTTTCCCACAGAGCAGCTTGTAGATTTGAACAGCTGACCTTGAGGTCAACAGTTCAGTTTGCAGTCCACTAAGCAACCAGAGTTCCTTTAAGTATAAATTAGCACTTAACAAAAAAATTAAAATTTTAATTTGGATATAAAAACTTGGTGAATTATATGTAAACACAGATCCACTCATCCACCCACTCACCCCCTTACCCGAGTGACTTGTGTGTTAACCAGTATTCTAGATGCTGGAAAACAGCACTGAATACAGTGAAGTCCCAGCCTCATGAATGATGTCCGCTCCATATCTGAATGAAGTTTATAATCTACAAAGTCGTTCTCATAAAGACAATCTATAATTTATATCTTATGTCTCTTCTGTATATTAATTTATGTAAGCTCTGGCTACAACACTCAGCAGCAGTTCAGAATTACAAGCGCGACTTTGGCCCGTGAGTACAAAGAAGTGAATAGATCACTTTCTTGTAAAAAATGATTACACTCTAAATTTACCAGCTAATACTCATGTAAAAGTACCTTATATAAAAGTAATTAAATTGTTGTTGTTGTGTGTCATAGAACTGGTTCCAATTCATAGTGACCCTGCATAGGATTTTCAAGGCTGTAATCTTTAAGGGAGCATCTTCCTCCTGCAGAGCAGCTGGTGCACTGGAACTGTTGACCTTGCTGTTAGCAGCCCAATGTGTAACCCACTAAGTTACCAGGGCTCATGTTCAAGTAAAAATAGCTTTTACAAAAGTATTTAGATAAGTATATTTAAATATAATCACTTAAAGCTTATTGTAATTGCAGTCAGAATATCATAGTGTTTTTCTCCACTCAGATTTATACTTTAATTATATTTAGGCAGACCTAACAAGCCACTGATGGAATCAATTTAGCAAAAATGGCCTAGATTCTCAAATCATATACTAAATCTAATGAATTAAAACTTAAGGTTAGGTTTGAGATTTTTTCGTCTCCACACAGCAGTCCATTTGGCTATTTGGCTAACGTCTGAGAGGATGAGGCAGCCGTGCAAGTGTGGTGAGTGTGGGCAGTGATGGTGGCTTGTTCTGCTGTGGCTCTATCCATACAGTTGTTGTTAAATGCCACTGAGGCGGTTCCGACTCACAGCAACCCTGTGTAGGGTTTCCAAAGAGCAGCTGGTGAGCTTCAAACAGAAATATTTTATGACAAATGAACCTTCTCCATTGTAGGGTCAGGGTTCCACTGGACACTGCTTAGACTGAAGCACAGCCAAACTTAGGACGCAGGGCACAGATCACGTGGGCTGCATGTTCTGCCAGGAGGCCTACTTCACCATCCAAAACGCCTCGTAGTTGTCCGAACTTGCAAGGGGAATTTTGTTGACTTTGCGAAGTACCCAGTAGGTTCCAAGGGTCATTTAGGAATACTGTCACACAGCCATTTGGGTAGACATGGGTTTAGTGTTTTATTTCACTTAAATGCACCCTCTGAAGGGAACATTCATTATTCACTGCCTTTGTTTTACTTGTATGTTCAAAATCAGTAAGATTCCTTATATTGGGAAAGCTCTTATTTCCAAAAATACCATTTAAAAAAATTCTACTACTACTTAAAATTCTTTTGATACCCTCTAAATATATTTTGCCTGCAAGTCAGCTAGAAGAATTAAGAACTATGTATGATCTATATCATATGCTATATATCTGAGTCTTGTCATGAATACTTAAAGCAAAAACCACTTCAGTTAATTGTAAAACTTCAATAAATCCAAAGATTATCTCTCAATATTGATTATCAACCAGAGACTAATTAATCAACAAATTGAGAAAAGAAACAAATCTGAAAAACAGTATAAAGGAATGTTTCTTAAATGTTAAACAATTCCTTAGTAAGTCACACTGACCCATCGTTATTTTAAATGCGATCACTTTCTCAACTCCAAGCAACAAGATGTGACCAGTGACTGGGAAGTCCCTGAGAGGAGGTGACTCTGAAACCTCAATAAGCAGCTGTTTCAATGAGACAGTGGCAGACGGCACAGCAGAAATGTGACTGAAGACAGAGATGGTGACAGGTTACACACATCAGAAGCAGCAGACATAAAAAGTGACAACACAGGCAGTGAGAGGCACAGGAAATGCAACAAGAAGCAATGTGAGACTGTGGAGGAAGGACAATACTTGCTTGCATAATAGGTACAACAATCAGTCATGTGTTTAATAAAAAGGAAAAACAAGTAAGCATGTACTATGACAAAAGGGAAATTATTAATGCCAGTGAATGCTGTAAAAATCATTTTATCAGGAAGACGAGCACAATAAATAGTATTAGGACACTGGTATCCCTGCCCCAACATGGCAGTGAACCTAACTGTCCTGGGTATCCAGGAACGTGGCCATAAGTGAACAGGTGTGGGTTTGACGGACACAATGACTCAGTTCATCGAGGCTGTGCTGTTTACCGGTAGCCAGAGCAATTGCTTCCAAAACCTCAGCACATGGAGCTGACACAGCTAGTTCTTTCTTAGGTTGGTTCCTTGTACTGTGATAAATACTCTCATTTAAGGGTCAGCAGCCTCTTCTCAGCCAAAGATGCCATCTGTGGCCCTTAGGATGCCCAAGGCCAGAGGAAGATAAAAGACAAAGAGCGCGATAATATTATCTTTAAGAGAGAGGAGGAAATGGAAGGAGAAGCCAAGGATGGAGAAGAAAGGTGGACAGGGAGAGAAGGAAAGAAATTCTTTGTGTGCTGAGTAAAGTCTGTTGTTGTTAAGTGCAACCGAGTTGGTCCCAATTCATAGTAACCCTGCGCAGGGTTTCCAGGAAGCAGCTCGTCAGTGTGAACTACTGACTTTATGGTTCAAACTGACAGGGATTTTAAAAGTTTTATGTAAAATATAAATAAATAAATAAGTAAATAAGTAAGTAAGTAAGTAAATAAATAAATAAATAAATGGCAGTGGAATTTTTCCATGAACTTTTTGAAGTCCACTTCACATAACCATCCACTAATTATCTGTCAGTCTGTCGTACTGCGGTGACTCGCATGTTACCGTGATGCTGGAAGCTAGGCCGCCAGTATTTGAAATACCAGCAGGGTTACCCATGGTGGACAGGATTCTGCAGCGCGTCCAGACTAAGAGGGACCAGGACAAAGAAGAGGCAGACTATTTCTGAATGTTTAGTTACTGAAAACCTTACGGATTGTTGTTAAGTTTCCTTTTCAAATGTTTCCCTCTTGATTCAACCTTTAAAACATTTTGTTGGAATTCTGCAGGGCTTGATCTAAAGCGAGCTCTTCTTACCTTTTCTAGGTAACCTCACTGACTCCCACTGGCTTCACAGATCATTTATGCCAAGGACTCTGAGTCTTAGACCTCCAGCTCCATATAGTCACCTGTTTGCTGGACAGCTCTACTTGGCTGTTTTACACACCTCTAAATGTACTCCTCTTTGACCCAAAATAATCTGAGTGACCGTATCAGTCTCTGCTGGGCTTTCACATCAGAAACCAGGAGGTCAGCTGTGAAATCTGCTTGGTCAGCAAGCCCTCCAACACTCTATCTTACCAGTCAACTTCACTCTAAATATTCCTGAAGTTAACTACTTTTCTTCTTTTTGATTTTGAATCTGCTTTCCACACAGCAGGCAAGAAGAAATCTTCTATCATTTTTTAATAGACTTTATTTTTAAGAAGTTTGAAGCTTAGAGAAAAATTGTGCAAAACTACAAAGAGTAAGAGGGTTCTTTTACAAATCCAAATCTGACCAAGATGCTTTCTGCGGATCTGAACAAAAATTCTCAAATCTTTGCATGGCCTTCCCCAACTGGCCCCTCTTAGGTCTCGAGGCTCGTTTTGTCCCATTCTCCCTCTTGCTTTCCACACCACAGCACACAGTGTCAGCTGTGTTCCTTCTTGGTTCAGGCCTTCACACATATGAGTACTCTAGTTTTCCCTGCCAGGTGCCCCCACTCCTGACTAGATCTCTCCCCCACTTTCTCCCCAGCTTGGCTACTCCATTCATCCTACTGAGAAGCCAGGTTTGAGTATCTTTTGTTGTACGCACCACAATAATACATTCATTATTTCTGTAATGTCTGTGCTTGGAGCTCTCACCCCCCACCTCCTCACCAAACTGCAAAATCCATGAGGACAGCAGACCTTTCTTTGTCCACCTTATTCATGTTATATTACATCTGTGAGATCCAGCACACTGCCTAGCACACATTATGTAAGTAATATATACGTGTTTATTTACTGAATGCGTGAAAGTTCATTCCAACCTTGTTGTTACTGTTAAGTGCTGTCGAATCTGTTGTGACCCATAGTCACCCTGCATAGGGTTTCCGAGGAGTGACTGTTGAGTTTGAACTGCCAATCTTGCAGTTCAAACTGACCTTGTGGTCGAGTGCTTTACTCCAACATACTGATAGAATACAACTGGTGTTTCCAGATTCTTTTCAAATAACAGTGTGTGCGGGGGAACAACAATGAAGTATTATTCAATTCAACTATAGTTTTTGTGTGGGGTGTATGTGCATGTAGAGGCGGTGTGCCCTAAGAACTGTTTAACTCCTAGCAGTAAGTGTCACCTTGTAGTTGATTCTACTCACATAATACAATCCTTATAAATAAGTGTGCTGATGACTGGGGACAGGCTTGCAGGTATATCCTTTCTTTGGTTGATGATGCATGGAGAGGGTAGTAACCATGGCAATGAAATGATATACAATAGGATGACTGTAAAGCTAATGTTCTCCCATGTGAACTATCACATAATTCACTATAAAACATTAAAAAAAAAAGTGTGAAGATAGTACCAAAGACCCTGAAGGGGAAGGAATTAATGAAGATTCTGTTTTCTCTTGCTTAGGCCTGGCCATTCCCTAAACTATTCCTTTTTGTTCCTACTACAGTTACAAATTCACCTGTCCTTTTAAGAAGGGGGAAAAAAACAAAACAAAAATAGCACGTTTAAGGAAAACAAAGAACAAATTTTCTAGTAAAGGCTTTCATTAAATAAATATTCTTTAGGTACAGAGTCACATTACAGAAGTCTGCTTGGATCACAAATTCTACTAATTTTCTTAATGAACGAAGCATGGGAACAACGGAAACAACTAAAGCCGAGACTGAGCAGTCCATGCACTTTACAAGGCTCAGTGTCTGCTTGCAACAGGCTTCACTAACGTCAGCAACTAATCTAATTGCTCCTTCAAGTTGTTTGGACTCATTCTTATTTCTGGTTAGGGTTAGGTACAAAATGAAGAAAACCTGTTTTAAAAATAAATTTCTAATTTACCCAGAGCACTATCTATGTGGAATGGATAGAAATACTATCTATAGATGATAATAAAGAACTAGAATGATACGATGTCACTTTTTGCCACAGTGGGAAGAATTAATGCTACATGCTTGACAAAGTCTACTTCTGTTCCTTCCATGACTGAAAAAGCCGATGGTGAAATGGAGGCTTCCGGGCAGCAGAACTACGGACAACAGTGGTTTGTACATACTTACTGTCGTCCTGGTGTGGCGCTGTGGGTTAATGCGCCAGACTGCAAAGACATTTGAACTGTAAAGTCAGCGGTTCAAACTCACCAGCTGCTCCTTGGAAACCCTACACAGGGTCGCTATGGGTCGCAATTGACTCGATGGCACTCAACAACAACAACAGTGTAAGTATATACTTCCTGTATACACTTCTGATTTTAACGTCCTCATTTGCCAGGTACTGATGCTACTGTTGTAATTATGTGTCACCATCTTCTTTACCCACTTTACCTTCACAGGGATGTCCTCTTCCTGGCTTGCTTGCTCTGAGGTGAAGACATATGAGATCTCTTTGTGAGACGTAGTCTGCCGGCAGATGGCACATTTAATGGAGCTTCTGTGAGACCCCACGCTGTACTGCTCAATAATAATAGAGGTGCATTCGTTACAGAAACAGTGCCCACACGTCAGCACGGCCCACTGGAAAAGACAACGAGAGAACAAGACTTAGCGAAATGCCATCAAGCTGTTAACATGGTAAGAAGGGGAGGATCATATTCCTTCCTAATTCTGACATGACATGAACATTCTGCGAATCATAAAAGCCAAGTTGCATTTGAATTTCTGTTTTTAGAGTCCACACAGAGTTAAGTGCTCATTGTCGTTCATTCTGCTCCCTCAACCCTAACATGAGCATACCTGTCAGTAACCTGTAGTTTATATGAAGTTGGTGTTCTCAGTACAGTATTCGAGGAAAATGCAAATGATTTCTCCAGGTTTCTGATAGCAGATAAGCATTTCAAGTCCTCTTCACTTTCAGCAAGCAAGATTGTGTCATCTGCATGTTGCTAATGATTCTTCCTCCAATCCCAATGTCACGCTCTTCTTAATATAATCTAGCATCTCAGATTATTTGTTCAGCATACAGACTGAATAAGTATGGTGGAAGAACACAGTCCTGATGCACACGTTTCCTGATTTTAAACCATTCAGTATTGCCTAGTTCTGTTCGAACTACTGCCTCTTGGTCTATGTACAGGTTTCTCATGAGCACAATCAAGTGTTTTGGAATACTGATTCTTCACAATGTTATCCATAGCTTCTCATGATCCACTCAGCTCAAAGTCTTTGCATAGTCAATAAGGCACAAGTAAAGTTCTTTATGGTACTGTCTGCTCTCAGCCAAGATCCATGAGGTCAGCAATGATATCCCTGCTCCACATTCTCTTCGGAATCTGGCAGCTCCCTGTTGACGTACTGCTGCAGCTGTTTTTGAATTCTCTTCAGCAAAATTGTACTTGCACGTGTTACTAATGATACTGTTCAATGATTTCAGCATTCTGTTGGATCACCTCTTGGGAATGGGTACAGATAGGAATCCACGCAGTCATTGTCCAAGTAGTTGTCTTGGGAGAGGTGAGTGCCCCCAGTGCTGCATTAGTTTGTTGAACGATTTCAGTTAGGATTCTGTTGATTCCTGGACATTTGCTTTTTGTCAATGCCTTCAGGGCAGCTTGAACTTCTTGCTTCAGTTACACTGGTTCTTGATCGTATGCTGTCTCTTAAAGTGGCTGAACATTGGCCATTTATTTCTGGTAGTGACTCTGTGTGTACCTTCCATCTTGTTTTGATGCTTTCTGCATCCTGCTATGAATCGGGATCAACTTAATGACAATGAGTCTCATTTCTATAAACGATGTCATCTTCTGCACAGTATTTAACTCTTCTTCATGTGGTAAAACAAATAATAATAAAAACTCAGCACTGCTGTGAGTTATGAGGGTTTTAACCCTCAGCTGTATTTTTCCAGGATTTGCACATCCTTGGACTTATATGGAAAAATGGTTTGTGGCTGAACTCACCTGAAGAATTCTCGGAAGCCCTTGGGAATATATACACACATAAAGGTAAGGGAGGCTTGAAGAATATGAACTTGATCTCAAAAGGAGGAGTTATGCTGTATTTTACTGCAATACTGTTTAGATTGTTCCCTGGGAGCAACTCTGCTCCCAAGCCAGAGACCCCAGTAGTGGAGGGTGTAACAAATTTCAAGCACTATCATACTAGCATTTTTGTAGAACACAAAGCAATATTACTTTATACTTTATGTGAAGGTCACTTCCTCTACTTAAGAAGACTTTTGTGGCTCAGAGGAGCTCAGGTGGACAAATCGAACAAGACAGGTTCACGCACATTTGCAACAGAGAAGACACACTTGCATTAAAGCATAAGTGACAGGAAGTTGACTGAAGCAGTACAAACAGCAGAACAAACAGATGTTAATGCCTTCAGGGACATTAGCCAATCTATATGAGTGGACTTCCAAAGTTCATGGAAGAGTCCACTGTCTTTTCATTTCATTTTTTCATGAACTTTTTGAAGCTCCCTCATATATGACACCACAAAGAGATCCCCTATATTAAGAGGAAGGTAAGAAGATAAAAGAGAAAGAATCTAGAGCATCTATTGCGTTATGTGTGTACAGCTCAAAAAGACCTATTGTGATTCTTACTGTAATCTAACATGATCTCCTAAGCACAGAAGAATTAAACTTTCTGCTCTGGTAAAGATTAACAGCCTCGGAACCCTATGCATGGCACCCTATCCATGGCACACAACGGCCACCACCAAAGAAAGTCCTCTGAAATCTTGTCTTCTCTGGAAATCTTGAAATGTACCAGGCAAATTTCCCCTGATTATCATTAACCAGAATATGCAGCTCATACATGGAACTGTCTCTCAATTATATATGAAAACAGTGAAAATGAAATGTTATTAGTTTCATAGCTAATAAATGCTTAGCCTTCAAAATTTTAAGAAAATTAAACATTTTATTATGATATGTATTTAAGGAGCCCTAATGGAGTAAGAGTAAAGAGCTCAACTGCCAACTGAAAGGTTTGAATCCACAAAGCACTTCTGCAGAAGAAAGTCCTGACAGTCTTGTAAGGATTGTTGTTGTTGTTGTTGTTAGGTGCCATCAAATCGGTATCGACCCATAGCAACCTTATGCACAGCAGAACGAAACACTGCCTGATCCTGGGCCAACCTCACTACTGTTGCCATGCCTGTGCCCACTGATGCTGCCACTTGGCCAATCCATCTCGTTGGGGTCTTTCTCTTTTT
>NW_006408700.1:468637-481051 GCF_000296735.1 Chrysochloris asiatica
CTACCTCACTTTCTTGAAAGATTTCAATTTTTATTCCATCAATTCCTGGTGCCTTGTTCTTTGCCAATTCTATCAATGCACCTTGGACTTCCTCCTTCAATACTTGGCTCTTGATCATATGCTACCTTTTGAAACAGTTGAACATTAACCACTTCCTTTTGGTACAGTGACTCTGTGTATTCCTTCCATCTTCTCTTGATGTTTCCTGCATCATTCAATAATTTGCCCAGGGAAACATTCAATAACGAAAGTTGAGGGTTGAATTTTTTCTTCAGTTACCCCAGCTTGAGAAATGCTGAGTCCGTTCTTCCTTTTTGGGTTAATGATTCCAGAATCATTGCACATTTTGTTATAATAGTTGTCTTTATCTTCTCAAGCTGACCTTTGAAATTTTCTGATAAGCTCTTGTACCTTCTCATTTCTTCCATTTGCTTTAGCATCTCTACGCTGTAGAGCAAGTTTTAGTGTCTCTTCTGACATCCATTTTGACCTTTTCCTTCTTCCTTGTCTTCTCGATGACTTTTTGCTTTCTTCTCGTATGATGTTCTTGATGTCATCCCACAACTCTTCTGGTCTTCGATCTTTAGTGTTTAATATATCAAATCTGTTCTTCAGATGATCTCTAAATTCAGATGGGATAGATTCAAGGTCATATTTTGGCTCTCATGGTCTTGTTTTCATTTTCTTCAGCTTCAGTTTGAATTTGTCTATGAGTAATTGATGGTCTGTTTCACAGTCTGCCCCTGGCCTTGTTTTGACTGATGATATGGACCTTTTCCATCACCTCTTTCCACAGATATCGTCAATTTGATTTCTATGTATTCCATCTGGTGAGGTCCATGTGTATAGTCATCTCTTACGCTGTCTAAAGAAGCTAAAGATTTGAAATGAACAAATCATCGGTTTTACAGAATTCTATCATGCGTTCTCCAGCATCATTTCTATCACCAAGGCCGTATTTTCCAACTACTGATCCTTCCCCTTTGCTCCCAACCTTTGTATTCCTATCACTGGCAATGATCAAGACATCTTGACTGCATGTTTGATCGATTTCAGATTGAAGAAGCTGGTAGAATTCTTCTATTTCATCTTCACTGGCTTTAGTGGTTGGTGCAGGCTTTTCTCCTACAGGCTTCCCTGCAATTGCATCATCATGGTCAACTCTACTTTGAGGAGGTAGCTCTTCACAGTTGTATTTTGAGTGCCTTCCAACTTAAGAGACTCATTTTCTGGCTCTATGTCTTACAGTGTTTCTCTGCTATTTATAAGGTTTTCAGTGACTAAAGATTCGGAAATAGTTGTCACTCTTTCTTTCTAGTCTGTCTTCATCTGGAAGCGTATCTGAAACCTTTCCACCATGGGTGACCCTGCCATGGTATTTAAAATACCGGTGGCATAGCTTTCAGAATCACAGCAACTCACAAGCCCCCACAGTATGGCAAACTGACAGATGAGCGGAGGTTAGTAAGGATTACAATCTAATAAACCCTCTGGGGTGGTTCTAGTCTGTCACAAAGGGTCTCTGTAAGTGGACATCAGCTTGATGAACCCTAACAACCAACTGTATTGATTATACCAGTCAGTAGGATAAACAAGAATCTTACAGAGAAGAACTAATGGGATGCCATAGTGTTTAGACATTTGTATACTAGCATCCATTAAGAAATATATTTGTCTGTAACGAATGTTCTAATAATCACATTTAAATTTCTTCAAGGGAGACGTAAATTTGTCCTTTAACTGATAAAAACTTGTCATTATGAGATGTTAAGAATGCTACTACACCGTTGTCATCCATCTGTGTTGTGCTATACTGTCATGCTGTTGTTGCTAGTTGCCAGTGAGTCAGTCCAACTTATAGTGACCCTATGCACAGCAGAACAAAACATGGTCCTAAACTGCGCCATCCTTACAATCGTTAAATTTGAGTCCACTGCAGCTGCCACTGTACCAATGCATCTCAGTAGCCAAGGGTGGGGGGTATCCCCTTCTTTTTCGCTGACCCTCCACTTGACCAAGCATGATGTCCTTCTCCAGGCACTTGTCCCTCCTGATATGTGTCCAAAGTATGAGAGACGAAGTCTCGCCATCCCATCCAGGCTTTTAAGAAGCATTCTGGCTGTATTTCTTCCAACATAGAAGCATTTGCTTTTCTGGCAGTCTATGGTACTTTTAATATTCTTCTCAAACACCATAACTCAAATGCATTGATTCTTCTCCAGTCTTCCTTATTCATTGTCCAACTGTGACATGCATATAATGAAGCTACTGAAACTACGATGGCTTGGGTCAGGTATACCTCAGTCCTCACACTAACAGCTTCAGTCTTGATGTCATCTTTGCTGTTGTTATTTCCACACCATACAACTATCAGATAACTATGTTAAAGACACTAACAAGGTTATTCTAGAAATATATTTTCATGTGTTATTTATAAAAACACCTGCTCATATGTAATGGCATGGAATATGTCATGCAACCTCTGGTCCCAACTTTAAAGAGATAATACTTGTCTTTCACATAAACTGTCATAATAAAGACAGTGAAAAAGAGAGAGCATGCAGAAGCCTTTGAAAACTGAAGTGTTTTTATCATTGCACGTGACGTATATTACAATTTTACCTGTTTTCCCAGCTTCCGTGCACAGATTGGACAAGGTTCTGGATTAATACCTCCTGATGTTTTGTCTTGAGACTATCCAAAAAAAGAACAAATTATGTCAGTTACATTTTAATATTTTAAACCTTACATATGCTGGTAATTGCAATTTAGTAGCAATTTAAGGAGTCCTGGTATGGCATGGTAGGATAAGTACTGGAATGCTAACCTAATGGCTGCTGGTTCAAATCTATCAGTCACACCTTGGAAACCCTATACAGGGTCGCTAAGATTCCGAACCAGCTTGACAGCACAAAACAACAAATAATGCACACACGTCTACTAGCTGTTAATATTACCCTGTGATTTATAAATAACGTGTGTCACTGTGGTTTAATGCACTGGACTGCAAGGTCGGTGGTTTCAGCTTCCCAGCTGCTCCTTGGAAACCCTACCCATGGTGGCTAGGAGTCTGAACTGACTTAACCATACTTAACAACAGTAACAAAAACTGGATACAATTTTTATGAGTTTATTAAAGTTGTGTTGTTGCTGTTGTTGAGTGCTGTCAAGTTGGTTCCGCCTCATAGCAACTCTGAAGATGGTTTCTGAGACTGTAAATCTTTACGGGAGCAGAAAGCCTCATCTACTTCCCATGGAGCAGCTGCTTGGTTGGAAATGCTGACTTTTGTGGTTTACAATCCAAAGCTTACCAATCCAGCACACCCTAAAGTTGTATTGTTTGTATAATTATTTGTTATTCTTGTAAGTGCTGTGGAGTTGGTTCCTACTCATAGCAGCCCTGTATAGGGTTTCTTAGAAGCGGCTGGTGAGCTTGAACTGCTGAACTTGTGGTTCAAACCAGCCTAGCAGTCCAGCGCATTAACCTACAGCGCAGCACCAGGACTGCATTTATAATTATAGAAGGCAAAATTAAAAAATATATATATATGATGTTACTTAGCTAAAGTCTCCGTTTTCATTTTCAGTCTGGATTTTGCTAAGTATTATTTTTAAAAATATGATTTGGAATTTTGAAGTAGAGATTTTTATCATTGTGGAGAAACCTTTACCTGTTCTGCATGTCCAATTGGTTTATACATTACATGAGAACACAGGCATACAAAAAGGGAACATTTATTGACATAATGTAAGCTCTTATTTACATCGACTTCTCTTTCCTTTTCTAATCTCATTAAGGCATTCCACTGATCACAAAATAAACAGTTGAATATTCATTAAAAGAAAAATAACCTACATTAATTCATAAATCCTCAAGATTGACCTATGACAGAGGACTGTTATTATTCTAATTTTATAGATGGGACAAAGAGTTAAATAACTTGAAAAACCATATATCTTTTTAATAGTGAAGCTGTGAGCTAAACTTGGGCTGTCTAGTCCCAGGTCCATCTCCTTAACCAGTATGTCATTTCCCCCATAATGAATGGACAACTCTTCATTTTGTGATTAGTGGAATTTGATCATTTACTCAAACACACTTTGACCACTTTTCAGGACTAAGTATCATGTACTGCTTTACTTCATTTGCCCTATCAAAAAAACTACTGCCCCATTTTGTTCTGATAAGGTGTTTTGCCAACTGGAAAACTATGAATTCTTTCAGTAACAAGGAATTATATTCATTAAAGATCCTTCAAATTCATCAATGCCTAATACTTTGCTCATAGTACAAATTCAGAGGATGCGCTGTAATTTACATTATATACTTTAAATTATTACCATGTGCTCTGATTACGTAGTTTTCAAAAAATAAAATGATGAGTGATGGAATTATGGTGGCAGTGTAGAATAAGCACTGCCACCATAATTCCATCACTCATCATTTTATTTTTTGAAAACTATACAATATATTTTATAGGTTCGTGGTTCAAACCCACCAGTCACACCTTGAGAGAAAGATGAGGCTTTCTACTCATGTAAAGATTTGCAGTCTCCAAATACAGGGCACTGTGGTTGGAACTGACTCAATGGCAGTAGGTTTGGCCTGGGTTTTAGATGCATGAATGAGTGTGTATATGTGAAAGAACACAATTTTTACCATGTATATTGTAAAACTTCCATTCATTATTCCAGACTTTGAACTACATTCTGCTGATACTATTCTTTAGTGTATACAGCATATATCACCTGTGTAACATTTTCTATAACGTTCTTTTGTGATCTACGGAGCTAATGTAGACATCTAAGATAGGGTAGCATAACCAAATAAAACATTAATTTAAAAAGTACCCTTAACTATGGGACAAATAGATGAAATGGAAGGAGTCCATTTATGATAATACAGTAAGTTTCTGATAATACAGTATGTTACAAAATAAATAAATAAATAAATACCTTCTCCAAGTTATTTAGGTAAAGAAGCTGCCCAAGTTTTTTCTGAAGTTGTGATGTAGCAACGGCTTTATCATTTACCAGTTTTATACGATTTTGTTCTACCTGAAAAACAAACAGAAAAGTTCTTGTTCCTTCTCAAACTGTATTAAACAAACATCGTTCTTCCTCATCAATGTACATATATCCCATTTCGCAAATTTGAATTTTCACATATTGTTGTTGTTGTTGTTGTTAGGTGCCATCAAGTTGGTACCCACTGATAGTGACCTTATGCACAGCAGAACGAAACACTGCCCGATCCTGGGGCAACCTCACTACTGTTGCCACACTTGAGTCCATCAATGCTGCCACTTTCACATATTAGTGGATTTTATATCTGAAAATTCAAATTTGTTCAAAGGAGACTATAAAATATGTAACAAAAGGACTGTATGCATTAAGGAAGACAAAATCAATGTAGAGTTCCTCTAAACGGGAAGCTTCCTTGTATATTTAAAGTCTGATAAAGAGTCAACTCAACCAAATTTTATCTGTGTACCACTTTTCAAGAATATATCTAGGGAACGGAAAAAAAAAAAAAAAAGTTTTCTGCTTTGGCCAGTAAATGTTGAACAAATCCAAGAAAGATTCTTCTGCTTACTTACCACCTGCCATTAGAATATAGTAGATCCAATAGGAGTATTCAAATAAGAGGGATTTGTTCTCACAGAAAAACTTACAAAGACTTCACACTTTAAAAGTTAGTGAACTAATATATAAAGATTATTTCTAAGTTTTTCTAGGTTAGAGTTTTCACCTTTGTACAAAGAAAGCGATTTACAACATTAAACATGAAGACATATTAAACATTTAGAAAAACATGAGCAAAATAGTATTTTTAATATGGGATCTAAATGTTTGGTGGCTATTTCTTAATGCTGAAATATAAGAAGACGTTGTTAATATTTGTTCATCACTAGCAAAGGAAACAGCACACAATGAGAGTTGGTGAAGATTTTTCGTGTTCTGACTGAGCTGAGGTAAACAGACCCCAGATCTCAACACTGACCAAGGACACCTGCAGGTTTAGGAAAAGAGTACTCAAAAATAAATAAATGTCCAACGTGGAGAGAAAGCAACCAAATACACCAAAACAATAAATGCCAAAAGCATATACACAGTTTGAAGTTGCTCACAGATAACCATTTTTGACATAAAAAACAACAATTTCATATGCTCAAACTAAGAGCAAAGATTAAATCCTTACTTACAACAAGACGCATTGCCCTGACTCATCTACCTCTTCTATAGGTCTTGGGTTTTGTATATCTATTTACTGTACCCTTTTCTGTTATTAACTTGAGAGCTACCTCATGTGGTTCAATGATATGAAGAACAGGCGGACTGGGCTTCGGCTCCTTAGGGTGGCGCACTCTTAGTCGTTCCGTAGCCATTGCAAGTTCATCAACGGCAGATACACGATTCCTCAGAGTCATCCAATATTCATGAAGTAACTGGATGAACAGAAAAGACACGGACAGTGGTAAAGAAGATAATTAAGAATGGTTACAACTACTACGATGAGTCATAAAAAAAAAAAAAATCTTCAGTGAGGTCTCAAGACATGCTTTTACTTTAAGGTTGAAGGCACAGGCAATTCTTCGGCCATTTTTAGTATGAGATAGTATGTCTGGGTAATCTCCATAGGATACCGTAGAGCACTGCCTCTTCAGAGTCTTAGATTCACTGCAGTTATACTATATGTACATATGGTTAAAAATTCAGTTATGTGTTTTCTCAGACTTACAAGATTCAAGTCATACAGCAATCAGTGTATTTTGTGGACACACTTTCTTCACTAACATTATATTTCTAAGGTATATCCCTGTGGACATGTTTAACAATAGCTCATTCAGTTGCATTATTGTGAAAGGGTTTAGTCTGCAAAGTTATAACGGAGAAATGCACGAAAATCTGAAGAACTGCACAATACCATTCCTCTGAGACAGAGCATGTGACCAACTGTAGAAAAAAGGAAGAGACACATGTAAATACACAGGGTCGCAATGAGTCAGAAATGACTAGATGGCACATAGCAACCATAACTGGACATTGTATACTGTACTCTCTTCTCCCATGCTTTGATATAACTATGTTAATGCGTTTGCCTTTAGAATTATATTAGGAAAATGTTACAATTTTTCAGTGAGTCCTATTTTACATCTAACTTAACAAACACAAGAACTGGTATTATAGACACTCTATCTTGTGAGTTGCTGTGATTCTGGAGCTATGCGACAGGTATTTTAAATACTAGCAGGGAAACACATGGTGGACAGGTTTCAGATGAGCTTCCAGATAAACACAGACTACGTAGAAGGACTGACGAACTACTTCCAAATATTTAGTCACTGAAAATATTATGAGTAGCAGAGAAACACTCTCAGATACAGTGCTAGAAAACAAGCCCCTCAGGTTGGAAGGCACTCAAAATGCGACTGGGGAAGAACTGCGTCCTTAAAGTAGAGTTGACCGTGATGACGCGAATGGAGTAAAGCCTGTGGGAGTAAAGCCCTCGGGACCTTCATTTGTTGATGGGGCACAAGCCATAATGAAGAGAAACAGCCGTAAACATCCATTAATAATCAGAACACGGAATGTACGAAGTATGGATCTAGGAAAACAGGAAATTGTCAAAAATTAAATGGAACGCAAAAACACTGGTATCTTAGGCATTAGTGAGCAGAAATGGACTGATACTGGCCATTCTGAATCTGACAACAACATGGTTTACTATGTTGGGAATGACAAATTGAAAAGGAATGGTGTTGCATTCATCCAGATCAGTAATGAAGTACAATGCTGTCTGTGAAAGGATAATACCCATGTGTCTACAGAGAAGATCAGTTAATAACACTATTATTCAAATTTAGGCACCAACCACTAAAGTCAGTGAGGATGAAACAGAAGAACCCTACCAACTTCTTCAATGTGAAATCGATCAAACATGCAATCAAGATGTACTGATCATTACTGGTGATTGGAATACAAAAGTTGGAAACAAAGAAGAATCAGTAGTTGGAAAATATGGCTTTGATGATAGAATTGATGCTGGAGAACGTATGACAGAATTCTGCAAACTCATGGACTTGTTCATTTCAAATACCTTATTTAGACAGCATAAGAGATGATTCATACACATGGACCTCACCAGATGGAACACATAGAAATCAAACTGAATACTACATTTACGGAAACAGATGGTGGAAAAGCTCCCTATCGTCAGCCAAAACAAGGCCAGGGAAGACTGTGGAACAAACCATCAATTGCTCATAATGCAAATTCAGACTGAAGCTGAAGAAAATGAAACAAGCCCACGAGAGCCAAAATACGACCTTGAATATATCCCACTTGAATTTAGAGATCATCTAAAAAACAGGTTTGATACATTAAACACTAAAGACCGAAGACCAGAAGAGTTGTGGGATGACATCAAGGACAACATACAGAAAGAAAATAAAAAGCCATTAAGAAAACAAGAAAAAAGGAAAAGGTCAAAATGGATGCCAGAAGAGACTCTGAAACTTTCTCTCCAGCATAGAGATGCTAAAGCAAATGGAAGAAATGACGAGGTACAAGAGCTGAACAGAAAATTTCAGGTTAGCTCAGACAAAGTCAAATATTGTAACAAAATGTGCAAAGATCTGGAGTCAGAAAACCAAAAAGGAAGAACACGCTAAGCATTTCTTAAGCTGGTGGAACTGAAGAAAAAATTCAAGCCTTGACTTTTATTATTGAAGGATTCTCTGGGCAAATTATTGAATAATGCAGAAAGTATTCAAAGATAATGGAAGGTAAACACACAGAATCACTGTACCAAAAGGATATCATTGATGTCCAACCGTTTCAAGGGGTAGTATTTGATTAAGAGCCAATGAAACTGAAGAAAGAAGTCCAAGGTGCATTGAAGGAATTGGCAAAGAACAAGACACCAGGAATTGATGGAATAAAAATGGAAATTTTTCAATAAAGTGAGGCGGCACAAGAGGCACTCACTCATCTATGCCAAGAAATTTGGAAGACAACTATCTGGCCAACTGGCTGGAAGAGATCCGTGTTTTTGCCCATTTCAAAGAAAGGTGACTCAAAAGAATACGAAAATCATACGACAATATCTTTGATATCCCATGTGAGTAGTTTCACTAAAGGTAATACAGAAATGGCTGCAAGCATACATTGACAGAGAACTTCCAGAGGTTTAAGCTGGACTCAGAGAAGACTGTGGAAGGAGGGATATCATTGCTGATGTCCGATGGATCTTGGCTGAGCAGAGAAAACCAGGAAGATGTTTAGCTGTGCTTTATTAACTATGCAATGGCTTTAGATTGTGTGGATAATGACAAGCTATGGATAACACTGTGAAGTATGAGTATTTTGGAACACTTAATTGTGCTCATTAGGAATCTGTACCTAGACCAAGAAGCAGTTGTTCGAACAAAACATGAGAACACCGAATAGTTTAAAATTAGGAAAGGTGTGCAACAGGGTAGTTTTCTTTCACTATACTTATTCAACCTGTGTGCTGAGCAAATCATCCAAGAAGCTGGGTTACATGAAGAAAAATGTGGCATCAGGATTGGAGGAAGACTCATTAACAACCTGTGATATGCAGATGATACAACCTTGCTTGCTGAAAGTGAAGAGGGCTTAACATACTTATTAATGAAGATCAAAGAGCACAGCCTTCGGTATGGGTTGCATCTCAATGTAATGAAAACAAAAATCCTCACCACTGGACCAATAAATAACATTCTTATCAATGGAGAAAGATGCAAGTTGTCATGGACTTCATTCTTCTTGGATCAACCATCAACATTAATGGAAGCAACACTCAAGAAATCCAATGACGTACTGCATTAGGAAAATCTGCTGCACAAGAGCTTTTTAAAGTTTTGAAGAGCAAAGATGTCAGCTTGAAGACTAAGATGCGCCTGACCCAAGCTATGGTATTTTCAATAACCTCATATGCAGGCAAAAGCTGGACAGTGAATAAGACAGACCATAGAAGAAATGATACTTTTGAATTATAGTGTTGGGAGGAGAATATTGAAAGTGCCATGGGCTGCCAAAAGAACCAATAGATCTGTGTTGGAAGAAGTGAAGCTCAAGTGCTCCTTGGAGACCAAGACGGCCAAATTTTGTCTTTCATAGTTCGGACAAAGTGTCAGGAGGGACCAGTCACCGGAGAAGGATATCATGTTTGGTAAGGTGGAGGGTCAGCAAAAAAGATGGATTGGCAAAGTGGCTGCATCAATGGGCTCAAGTGTGGCAACAATTGGGAGGTTGGCCCAGGACCAGGCAGTATTTCGTTCTGTTGTGCATAAGGTCACATGAGTTGGTACCAACTTGATGGCACGTAACAACAACAACTTCTTGTCTTTCTGGATAAAAAGTAAGAACTTCAGAGTTTTTGAGATACCAATTGGAATTATAATATTATAAATAGAAAATTAATATTCATTTCATTCCCTTTACTTCTATTTCACCTGCAAAATTCTTCTATATTTGGTAACAAAACTAAATAGAAAGAATAATTCAAAATCAATTAATTCTGGAGTCTCAGCTCAAGAAAAGAGTTTATACACAGTGGAATTATCGAAGTATCAATATGAAGGACAAGTTTGTACGAATTGCAATGATTTCCACATTTTCAGATTAAGAAGTATTTACTATGCTTTCCAGTCTTCAAGGTAGTTTGTTCTGTTATTGAGAGAGAAGCAAAAAAAAAAAAAATCCTATTTTCTATTTCACAGATAGCAGTGTTAAGAATAATTTAGGAAGAGACAAGAACACTTTCACAGCTAAATAAAAGGTTTCATTTAGGTTCATCTTGACAATGACATTCTTTTAATAATTTAATAAACATATTATTTATTTGTTCGTATAATTTATTACAATAATTACATATTAGGGAAAGAGACATTCTGATAATACATCAGGAGTCTAAAGTAAATTTTTAAAATGAAGGAAAAAAAGGTATCAGGTTAAGTAATGTCAAAGACGAGAATGTGCAATTCTAGAAGGTTTTTAGACACTTTACCTTATATTCCTTCTTCCATGCTTCAAAGAGATCCATTAAAGTACTTCCTTCATCAATGAATTCAACATCGAATCGATGTGATTTTGCAAACGACAGTATTGCTTTCATAGAACGCTCTGTCTCACTTGTTGCCCACAGACCCCGGCTAGTTGTAGGCACTCGATCATCTACGAGTCCTTCTTCATCTTCTATCATCTCCTCAAATATTGCAGTCTGGCCTTTGACTCTGAAGACATACCAGAACAAAACAACAGGACCAACAGTCAGTGCATACACAGCAGGCACTGAAAGTGAGTGGTACGGACAGATCACTAACAACCCTTCAATGTCACGTCCAGTAGGTCATAGCTGCAAGTCTCCGGTAAAACAAGTGACTCAGAACACGCTGGTGGCTTCAAAAATTTGTCTAGTGTTTTTGGTACAACATGGCATAACACAAAAATGGTTATAAATTCTGGCTACAATCTCACTCTGAGAATTAAAAAGAAAACACAAAACACCAAAAAAACCCCCACAAAACCACAAAGCACCTACCACCACCAAGTCATGCAAATAAACAAATCTACAGATACAGTGTCAGTAATCCCTTCCTTTTGAGGGAATCAGAATGTAACTTTTCCTTCATTTCCAAATTTCTAAAATAGAGATAAGTAAGTGAATATTGTGACTAGATGTACTTTTTAAGCAGTTTAATCCACAATGTGAAGATGAAGACCTCAAATCTGCGCTGAAGAAAGGGTATAATAATGAGCTAACAGTTTATAGGACACTGATCATGAACCTATGCTAAACAACCATATGTGTTTTCTTATTCAATATTCATAAAAACTCAATAAAGTAAGCAAGCGTTGTTTATGATCTTCATTTCATGAACAAGGAAACTGATGCTTAGGAAACTAACCTGCTTACAATACGACTATTCCAAATTATTCCTTCTCAGTCAGTTAGAAGTTACTACAGGGTGTGAACCTTTAGGAGGTATCTTTACATGGTGAAACTGAGCATGTTAAATTTGACAATCTCAAAGGTTTACTAATATGGTTTAACAAAAGAAAAGATGCAAAAAGTCACTGTATGAAAAATGTATTATTACCATCAAAATCCCAAATCTCATAAAAACTTTTCCTGATATGAAATAAGAACCAAATACAAAACTTACGTTTGGGAAAATAGCTTCGATTCATACTCTGTGAACAATTCATCAGCTTTACAAAAGACACAGCTGGAAAAGAAGATTATCACAGAAAAATTCAGAAGTATAACCAGCAATCAAATCATTTTTATCACAGTCTTAGTAGTTAACTCTTGACTTTTTCTTTACGAACACATAGACCATTTCAGGGAGAATTTCAGCAAGTGGTCCTTGACAGTTCTCTCTT
>NW_006408700.1:481151-481799 GCF_000296735.1 Chrysochloris asiatica
CGTTGTTTGATTTCTTGACTGCTGCTTCCGTGAGTGTTGATAGTTGATCCAAGAAGAATGAAGTCCTTGACAATTTCAATCTTTTCTCTGTTGCTAAGTACGTTGTTTATTGGTCCAGTGGTGAAGATTTCTGTTTTCTTTACATTGAGATGGAATCCATATCGAAGGCTGTGCTCTTTGATCTTCATTAGCAAATGTTTTAAATCCTCTCGACTTTCAGCAAGCAATGTTGTATCATTTACATATCGCAGGTTGTTAATGAGACTTCCTCCAATCCTGATGCCACGTTTTTCTTCATGTAACTAGGATTGTCAGATTATTTGCTCAGCATACAGGTTGAATAAGTATGGTAAAAGAATACAATCTTGTTGCACACTTTTTAAAATTTTAAACCATTCAGTGTTCCCATGTTCTATTTGAACAACTGCCTCTTGGTCCAGGTACAGATTCCTCATGAGCATAATTAAGTGTTCCGGAATACTCATACTTTTCAATGTTGTCCATAGCTTGTCATTATCCACACAAACGAAAGTCTTTGTGTAGTCAATAAAGTACAGGTAAACATCTTTCTGACATTCTCTGCTTTCAGCCAAGATCCATCGGACATCAGCAATGATATCCCTCATTCCACGGCCTCTTCTGAATCTG
>NW_006408700.1:484330-494803 GCF_000296735.1 Chrysochloris asiatica
TTGACTTTTTCTTTACGAACACATAGACCATTTCAGGGAGAATTTCAGCAAGTGGTCCTTGACAGTTCTCTCTTATCTTTTTTTTTTTTTTTTTTTTAAGTTAGAGATTAATAATACCTCTCTCTCTACTTCTGTCTGAATTCTAATGAAAAAGTTTTATTACATGAGTCATTTTTCTCTTCTACAGAAAAAAATCTAATCTAATGGACTGGTAACATTTCACTGTCTGCTTCCTTCTAGTACCTACCAGTTGAGTGGAAGTCTGATGGGTCGGAGGTGGCAGACTGTTGCAGACTCAATGACATTACGTGATGGAGGTCCTTCCAGGTTTTTCACAGACTCTCTTACTAGTTTCTGAAATTTATTTAGCTCTTCCATTTGTGTTGTAAGTAAGAACTGAAGACCTCTGCAGTCATGGAATCTGACGCCCATCACCAGCACCACACACAGCACACAGAAAGAAACAGTACATCAGTTTTCTCAAATTAAGAGTTGTCAAACAAAGTGCTATAGAGACTGCAGTCAACGTTTTACTTAGTCCAACTTGAGCCAGTTTTCCTTATGGGTAAAGTGAAAGGTCAACAAAACAGAGGAAGACCCCTAACAAGGCGGAATGGCACAGTGGCAACAGCAATGGGTTCAACAGTAACGACAACTGTGAGGATGGTGCAGGATAGGGCAGTGTTTCGTTCTTTTGTGCATAGGGTCAGTATGAGTGGCAAACTCAATGGCACCTAACAACAACACTGCAAAACAAATGATTTGAATACTTGGGGTAACCACTTTTTTTTTTACTATTATGTTCTTACTTCTCTGACATAGAAAGCTTGCCAGTTTGTTGCTTGTAGTTGCTGGTTATTTCATTTCGCACTCGCTGAACAAGCTCCTCTTCAATAGCAAATTCTATTGCTCGGTGGATCACATTAAGCCACCAAGGAGAATTAGAATAAATCTGTAGGGAAAAAGGATATCAGTTGATCCTTTGTCGAATTGGTTCCGAGATCCACAGCAATCCTGTATAGGGTTTCCAAGGAGCAGCTGGCAGGTTTGAACTGCCACCTTGCAGTTCAAATCGACCTTGCAGGCTAGTGCTCATAGACATACATATGTATATATATATACCTATAATTACAAACACACACCCACACACATATATATACATATTCAGTATTCACTATCTTCTCATCAGAGTCCTGGTGTGATGCTGAAGGATAAGTACTGGACTGCTGGTGGTTCAAATCTACTGGCCACTCCTTGGAAACTAAACAGGGTCACTATGAGTTGGAACCAGCGTGACAGTACTTAACAAGAAGAACATACTCACATCAACATGAAGGTTGATGTGAAGAATCTAATGGATACAATAAATGTTATTCTCACAGGGATTAGAACGTAACAAAGGCTAATATACTTACTTTATATAGATGGGTGAGTACCTCTTTTGCATACATAATTCAAAGAGTACACCTATTTCCTGACTACTCTGGAGGAATATATGAGTTTACTGTATATATCTGGAAAATAAAGCTGGACTAAAACATACTTTCCCAAATTAACAGGACTCTTTCTCAGCATAATGAAAGTCTTGCTGCTAATCTTTATTAAACTGAACTAGATTCTGTTCAATGAATAATCTATATTAACTAAGAAAATTATGCCCAGAACATTGTTGTTGTTGTTGTTAAGTGCCGTCGAGTCGGTTCCGACCCATAGCGACCCTGTACAGGGTTTCCGAGGGTGTAAATCTTTACGGGAGTAGAAAGCCTCATCTTTCTCCCGCGGAGCGGCTGGTAGTTTCGAACCGCTGACCTTAAGGTTCGCAGCCCGATTCGTAACCACTACGCTACCGGAGCTCCTTAATGAACTATAAAAACTAAAAAGTGTAATTAATTTAAAAACAAACAGATTTTGTGACAGAAATTATAGAAATGTCAAATAGCATATATTTTGTAAGAAAAAGAGTTGTGGATGTAATGTTCTAACATCTGATAAAGAGAAGATTTTGGAAAAAGATACACCTAAGATTAAAGGAGCTCTGATAGCATAGTGGTTATGAATCGGGCTGCGAACCTTAAGGCCAGCAGTTCGAAACTACCAGCTGTTCCGCGGGAGAAAGATGAGGCGTTCTGCTCCCGTAAAGATTTAGATCCTCGGAAACCCTGTACAGGGTCGCTACAGGTTGGAAATGACTAGACGGCACTTACTTAACAACAACAAGATTAAATGAAAGGCTTTATATTTTTCACAAGACAACTTGTTAAATTCTCATTATCTAAAAGAAGAGAGAGAGAGAATAACCTTAACACAGTTATTTATCAATGTATGTGCTTGTTCATTCCATCAATAAACACTGTTAACTGCAAATCAAACTTGCACTGTGGGCCAGGCACTGTACTAGGTACTAAGAATTTTACAGTGAAAGAAAGTTCAAGTATCCCTGTAAATTCAAACCACACAGGTCCCTACAGAAACGCATGGTAAGAACACATGTCATTCTGGGCACCCACCTTTCTTTGGAGCTCACGTATGGTCTGTTGTACAGGTTGCAGAGCTTGCTGGGCTTCGGCCACTTCTGTGTTACATTTGCTCATGTAATGCTCGCGCAGCTGTTTGGCCTGGGTTGGCATAGGAAAACATCAACTTTCACTCAAAGCCAAGAAAATACCTTAGAATGATGTTTCAAAAACAATGTGGTCCTTATAAGTGTACCCTTCTCTCCCAATTTCTAACTAGTACTTTAATTAGAAAACCAGAGAAGCAGTTTGTGACATTGTATGGCAAGGCAGAGAAACCTTTGAGGTTTTCTTACCTATTTCAATTATTAAAAACTTCTTAAAATTTATCAGCTTAAAAAATAAATGATACTTGAGAATCCACAGTAAAACAGGGAATTACAAGCTCTTTCCCTTTTGAAGGCTCGTAGCTTAGTGGTTACGAATCCGTGACTAACTAACCTCAAGGTCGGCAGTTCGAAACAACCAGCTGTTCTGCGGGAGAAAGATGAGGCTTTCTGCTCCCGTAAAGATTTACAGCCTCAGAAACCCTGTACAGGGTCACTATGAGTCGGAACCGACTCCACAGTACTTAACAACAACAACAAATGATAAATTATGAGCAGTAGAAATATAAGAGAATTTTATTTTTTATAAACTTCCATTAGAAAGCTTATGAAAATTCATGTTTTCCCCCCATATCTATCTGAAATATTCAACAGCCTTTAGCAACTATTATCTAAGTAAAGAGAGCGGATCAGAGACTACCTAGGGGGACACGACTGGTAGGTAAGATTGCACTTAAAATCCTGGTGTAAAATTGTTAATATGTGACCATGTTTGAATTTATAAAAATGATAGCTTCATATGGTTCAAGTGAATACAGTTATGTCTTTGACCTAGCATTTAACTTCCTTGGGTTTCTGTTTTCATTTGCAAAAGGAAGTGACTAAAATAGATGGATTTCTAAGATTTCATGTAACATTCCATGAAAATTAGGCCAAAGTGGTAATGTAGCCCCCTAAGCAATACATCTACGCAAAGTATGAATTCTCCACCTCTTCTTGATGTACTTTTCCTTCTGTCATAACCTTCTAAGTAATTTTTATGAAAATTCCTTGACTATTACTATTTGGAGAGTCATGATGTGGCGCTGTGGGTTAATGTGCTGGACTGCAAGATCGTTTGAATCTCAAGATTGGTGATTCAAGCTCACCAGCTGCTCCTTGGAAATCCCATACAGGATTGCTGTGAGTCAGAACAACTTAACAGCATTTAACAACATTAGTATGTGGTCATTAGCGCTGTCTCTCAGAGACCTGTCACTGAAGGTATGTAGAGAAGAGGGGCTGATGAAATTCAAGGATTGGGGCCTGCACGAGCAAAGAAATTTCAATGGAAAACTTCCAGCGTAACAAACAACACAGTGAAAGGACTACATCTTATTTATGCAATTTCATTTTTAAAAATCTTGTTGATTCCAACAAAGACTCCTTTCAGAGGTTCAGTATGATTCATACTTATCTACTCTTTTGATTTCCACCACCTGTCTCTGCTTCAGTTTGTCATACTGTGGTGGCTTGTGTGTTGGTATAATGCTGGAAGCTATGCCTCTGTGTCATCTATAGTCGCCAAGTTTCCGTGGCACTTCCAGGCCAAAACAGACTAGGAAGATAGGCGAGGTGAGGTAGTTTTGAAAATTAGCCAATAAAAACCCTATGGATTACAGCATACAGCTCCCCTTACTTACTTTGGACATGTCATCAAGAGGGACTGACTCATCATTGGAAGGACATACCAATGGTCATGAATATGGCATAGGACTGGGCTACATTTTGTTTTGTTATAGAGTTGATCACCTGAGTCAGAGATGACTCAATGGGAAGTGACAACAACATCCTTTTGATTTAAGTATTGCTCCTTCTCTTGGATCTTTAAAAAGGCAAACATCTCTGGGAGAATTAGCATAATAAGCAATTAACAATTTATAGTAAAATAATTTATACACTCCACTTAATGAGAGGCACTGTGCAGGGAAAACACAAGAATTAGCAACAAAAATTTGGATTTTGTGTATTGCCTTAAATAACACAAACAAAGGGAGAAATTACAAAATGTCATGTTTCTTCTAAACTAAACTATATCTTTTGCAGATCTGCCACAAAATCAACAAGGGCACCTATTTTTGTTAATCTATAGTGTATACTCTTAGCCACAATCAACTACCATATAGTTGTAAGCATTTCACCAAAGATGCAAAATAAAATGGAGCATTAGCATTCTCTGCCAGGGAAGTTTCTAACAGTGAACACAGGAGAAAAACATGCTGACATTTATAGGGAGAACAAAACTTAGAACAAATGCTTTTGAGACAGAAATAATATATATATATTAATATATATATAATAATTACCTCTTCCTCAAGTCTGCCATCTCGCAAGGTAGGAGGTATCCCTGGGTGCTTGGCTACTAACAATTCCATTAAGTTATGGGTAGCATGAAGTCTCTACAAACACACAAGACAATAATGATAACAACCAGTGTAGTGACTCTAAGAATACTGGATCCAGTTTTATAGCAATGATATGAATATTCTTAAATTAAAACATACAGTCATATGAAGTATAGCTATCCATCTTGTAGAAGATGGATTTCCTTCTTCTATTTTACACGTGTCTGCGTATACAGGAAGCTAACTAAGTCAGATCATTCCCATCAAGCAGACAGGCTGGCACAATAGACCTGACTCTCTCTCTCCTGGGAAGTGAGTCTGGGTGAGCTCAGCAACTATACAAATGAGGGCCATAAAGTAACCACGAGAGCAGGGCTGGGACCTGGACCCGTTGAACGTTAGGAGTTGGAAGGAGAGGAATTGAGAGGTCAAACTAAAAAAGAGAGAAAATGAAACTATCTCTGTATTAAATGTAGGCTGGCCTTTTCACTGTGTTCTGAGGCTGTAGAGCTTATTAGAGGCTCCCTCTAGGGTCAAGGGTTGTGAGAAGAAATCAAGTAAAAGTAGTTTGCTTCTCACTGTGAATCTGAATCATTACTTGGGAAGACAGCCAAGGACTAAAGGATGATCCAGGAACCCTGGTAACATCTGATTGGGTGTACACGGTTTGAGGTCATCTACAGGGGTATTTTGTTCAACCAATGATTACTGGTCATTGCATGCATTTCTGAAGAGTCCGTCTTGGAGGAGTCACCTGAAATGCCCTAGATCTTTTCAATATGGCTCCATAGACAAAATAATTAGTACCAATAACAGGCTTAACAGCAACAACAAAATGCAATTAAGACATGGAAACTAACAGTGCTAGCTTCGTGTTTCTTCATTTCTATGCACACGGTACTGTTGGATAAGCACTGGACTACTAATAGCAAGGTCAGTGGCTCAAACCCACTAGGCACTCCTTGGAAACCCTATACAGGGTTACCATGAGATGGAACCAACAACGATACACATGGTGAAATGGACAGGGAGGAATACTTGTGGTCTTTCTACCCCCTTACATGTTCTGCCTTCCAAGAGAACAGAGGAGTTCATCTGAGGGTTCAGAGCATGACACTGAGTGGGCCATGTTTTCAGTAGATAGGGCTACTGTGACTCAAAAGGAAGAACCAGGCTGGCTGCTTATGTTTTACTCTTGAACACCTGGAACTCAGGTCTCTGCTGTCTCCTTGCCCAATCTACTTTTGCTTTCCTTATGCAAAGCTAGACACCTTTGCACTTTCTCCTTCTCTCATGAGGTTAAGGTCCAGGGACTGCCTTCTGGCTATTATCTTTATCCACGCAGATTATGAATGGACTTATATTTGAAATTTCTCCCATCCCCTAACTGATCCTCCACACAACCCTCCTAATACACAATAAAGTGATATGAACGCTTAGGTTCTAAAGTCTAGATCCTGAGTGGTAAAGAGAAAGCTTCAATTGAGACTTACGACTAAGCTTGCCAAGATTAATAAAAATGGCCCTTATTTCTATTTGGATATATTGTTGTTATTGTTAAGCACCATCAAGTTGGTTCCGGCCCATAACAACTCTGTATAGGGTTTCTGAGGAGTGGCTGATGGGTTTGAACAGCAGACCTTGTGGTTAGCAATCCAGTGTTTATACTACAGTGCCACACAAAGACTTGTCGAGATGATTCACTGGAGTACACTAAGACGAAGAAATGAATTGCTGAGCTTGGACTGTAGTTATCAGGGGACACCAAGGTCAACTGGCAAAACATACTCCACAAGACAATGTTCTGCATCCTATTTCTTTGGTGAGTAATGACTGGGGTCTTAAAAGTTCATGAGCAGTCACTGAGGATGCAACTATTGGTCCCTCCGTGTCCGGAAGAAAGAGGAGTGAAGAAAACTGAAGATACGTGGAAACAATAAATCCAATGGACTAATGGAGCACATGAATATCACTCTCTATGATCCTGGCTATGAGAACTAAACGGTGCCTGACTATCACTACCAACTGCTCTGAAAGGATCACATTAGATGGTCATGGATAAAGTGGGGGGAAAATGTGGAACAACACTAAAAATCCTAAGTGAGACCAAGCTTACTGGTTAGACAGAGACTGGTGGAACTCCCCACACTATGGCCCGTAGTCATTCTTCAGGTCTAGAACTGAACTCATCCTGTGGCTCAATTTTCAGCCAAACAACAGTCAGGTTTCTAAGGGGAACAGTAACACTAGGGAGGAGTGCACACTTTAAAATAATCCATTAGTTCAGATTGAAAGGGCTTCACGTACCCAAGGAAGGCAAAGTTCAGAAGGACTAGGAAAGGAGGAGGAACAAAACCAGAAAACATAGGGAGGAAATGGGATAAGTTATGCAACACTGAGGGGATTGTAATCAATAAGATGAAAAACACAATGTGTTTGAATTGTTTAATGTAAAACTGATGGTCTGGTCTGTAAACATTCATCCAACTCAAAATAAAAACTTTACCAAAAAAAACCCCTTAAGTACTACCGGAAATTTAAATACTATGAGCTGTTTTTTTCCCCTAATGTTGGTTATGTTGTTGTGGTTGTTGTTAAGGGCCGTTAAGTCAATTCTGACCCATAGCGCCACTGTGTAGGGTTTCCACGGAGCAGCTGGTGAGCTTGAACCACCAACCTTGCAGTTCGAACGACTTTGCAGTCTGCTGCATTAGCGCACAGCAATAGATTTATCTTATCAGAAAAATGCTAGTGATTTGCAAATATTAGTATATATAAGCACCATCTTTTGTGCTTATTAAAAGGGCTGAATCTCAAACTTCAACCCCAGAGATTAGAATTTAGTCAATCTATGACCCATTTATATCCTCCTAAAAATTCAACGATTTCTGGTGTGGTTCTGCAGAATCAGCACTGGATTGTGAACCACAAGGTCAACAGTTTAAACCTACCAGCTGCTCCTCGGATACCCTATACAGGGTCATGATGAGTGGGAAACAACGCAATGGCACTTAATAACAACAAGCATTCAGAAACATAATTTTGTAAACATCAGTTCAAGTCTACAATTGAAACTACTGAGTTTGTACTTACTTGGAGCGAATCCGTTTTGAGTTTTCCTTTGTGCTCCTCAGATGAGCGCAGCACCTCCCGGTAGAGATCTGCTGCCGAGGCATATTCACCTGAGGGGTTAGAGGTATTTACAGGATGAGAGAGTAGTGTGTCTAACTCCTAATACCTGTGATTACCTAGTATGTAGAGATATAAATAGTCACTCTAAAAATAAACCTTAATGATTACAACTTACTAACATAAACATATATATATATATATAAAAGGAATTCCATTTGACATTAATATGATGGTTCCAATAAAAGAAGCTGATGACAGGTCCAATTTTGGTTAATTCCAAGGAAAAGAAATCAAATATATTTATGATGTTTTAACATTATACTGAAAATGAAACGATGGGCTAACTGTAAAATAGACAGATATTTATAAGATTAGCTGACCCTGAGTCATAAGAGACCTGAAGCATGCATTTATATTGTTAGGTGTTGACTCATAGCAATCCTGTAAATGTTTTCCAAGAGTGTAAATCTTTATGGGAGCAAAGCCTTATCTTTTTGATGAGGAGTGGCTGGTGGGTTTGAACTACAAGCCTGTGCTTATCAGTCTAGTGCTTATCCTGCAGTGCCACAAGTGCTCCCTGAAGCATGCACTGGTGTTAGGTGCCATTGAGTGAGTACCGACTGATAGAGATCCTGTGCACAACAGAACGCAACACTGCCCGATCCTGGGGCAACCTCACAACTGTTGTCACGCTTGAGCCCACTGATGCTGCCACTTTGCCAAGCCATCTCGCTGGAGGTCTTCCTCTTTTTATCTGACCCTCCAACCTACCAAACATGATATCCTCCTCCAGCGACTGTCCCTCCTGACAATACATCTGAAGTATGAGAGATGAAATTTGGCCATCCTGGCATCCGAGGAGCTCTGGCTGCATTTCTTCCAACACAGATCTGTTGGTTCTTTTGGCAGCTCATGGCACTTTCAATATTCTCTTGAAATATAGCTCAAAAGTATCAATTCTTCTACGGGCTTTTTAATTCACTATCCAGTTTTCGCATGCATATGAGGTTATTGAAAATATGATGGCTTGGGTCAGACACACCTTAGTCCTCAAGTTGACATCTTTGTTCTTCAACACCTGAAAAAGGTCTTGCGCAGCAGTTTTGCCTAATGCAATATATTGTCTGATTTCTTGACTGCTGCTTCCACGACTGTTGAGAGTTGACAGAAGATGAATGAAGTCCTTGACAACTTCAATCTTTTCTCTGTTGATAAAAATGTTGTTTATTGGTCCAGATTTTTGTTTTCTTTACATAAGATGCAATCCATACCGAAGGCTGTAATCTTTGATCTTCACCAGTAAATATTTTAAGTCCTCTTCACTTTCAGCAAGCAAAGTTGTATCATCGCATATCGCAGGTTGTTAATGAGTCTTCCTCCAATCCTGAAGCCATGTTTTTCTTCATAGAACCCAGTTTCTCGGGTGATTTGCTCAGCATACAGGTTGAATAAGTATGGTGAAGAACACTTTGCACACCTTTCTTAATGTTAAACCATTCAGTGTTCCCATGTTCTGTTCAAACAACTGCCTCTTGGTCCATGGACAGATTTCCTTATAAGCACAATTAAGTGTTCCAAAATACTTCACAATGTTGTTCATAGCTTGTCATGAACCACACAATCGAAAGCCTTTGCATAGTCAATAAAGCATAGGTAAACATCTTTCCCATATTCTCTGCTTTCAGCCAAGATCCATTGGACATCAGCAATGATATCCCTCATTCCATGGCTTCTTCTGAATACAGCTTGAAACTCTCAAAGTTCTCTGCCAACGTATGCTTGCAGCCATTTCTCTATTACCTTTAGTAAAACTTTAATTGCACGGGATATCAAAGATATTATCCGATGATTTCCGCACTCTGTTGGGTCACCTCTCTTTGGAATGGGCACAAATATGGATCTCTTCCAATCAGTCAGCCAGATAGCTGCCTTCCAAATTTTATTATATTTTATTTTTTTAATTGTACTTTTTTGTTCATTTATTTTTATTGTAATATTTCACTTTATCTTCTTGAGCTGACCTTTGAAATTTTCTGATAAGCTCTTGTACCTTCTCACTTCTTTCATTTGCTATAGAATCTTGACGCTGGACAGCAAGCTTCAGTATCTCTTCTGACATCCATTTTGACCTTTTCCTTCTTTCTTGTCTTAATGACTTTTTTTTTTCCTTCCTGTATGGTATTCTTGATGTCATCCCACAACTCTTCTTGTCTTTGGTCTTTAGTGTTTAAAGCATCAAATCTGTTCTTCAGATGGTCTCTAAATTCAGGTGGACTATATTCAAGGACATATTTTGGCTCTTGTGAACTTGTTTTTATTTTCTTCAGCTTCAGTTTGAATTTGCATAGGAGTAATTGATGGTCTGTTCCACAGTCTGTCCCTGGCCTTGTTTTCACT
>NW_006408700.1:495498-497784 GCF_000296735.1 Chrysochloris asiatica
GTCCTGCAGGCTTTACTCCCTCGGGTTTTACTCCATTCGCATCATTAATGTCAACTCTACTTTGAGGAGGCGGCTCTTCCCCAGTCGCATTTTGAGCGCCTTCCAACCTGAGGGGCTCATTTTCCGGCACTATATCGGACAGTGTTTCTCTGCTATTCATAGAGTTTTCAGTGACTAGCGATTCGGAAGTAGTTCGTCACTCCTTCTTCCTAGTCTGTCTTTGTCTGGAAGCTCATCTGAAACCTGTCCACCACAGGTGACCCTGCTGTTTATTTACAATACTGGTGGTAAAACTTCCTGAATCATAGCAACTCACCACAGTAAGACATACTGACAATCCACCACAGTAAGACATACTGACAGACGAGTGTTGCAAACCACTCAGTTACTTGACTAACAGAACCTAATTTACTTGCTCTTTGGTGAAAGAATTTTAAACTGGTAACTTATAAATAAAATAAAAACTAAACTGTAACCCTGTTACATACACACAAAAGACAAAGATGTTTCAAGTCAGCTTGCTGAGAATCTTTTTTTTCCTGATCATCTCATACATTTGTTTTCATTGTTGCTTTGTATATGCTCTAGCATGTTACTTAATAAAAAAAATTTCCTAAAAAACACATTTCAAAGTACTTCATAAGCCATCCAATTTCTAGTCACTTTCATGAAGAAGACTGTTTTCACAATAATAAAATCAAATTATAATATAGGAGTAACACTCAAACTTTTATACAATTTTGTTTAATTTTTAAGACTTCCTCAGTTTTTAAAAAGACCTGGATTCTATTAGTATTTGTTGCTATTGTTGTTAAATGCCATCAGGTCGACTCCGACTCATAATGACCCAGTATAGGATTTTCAGGAGTGGCTGGTGAATTTGAACCACCAGTACTGAAGTTCAAACAGACTTTGCAGCCCAGTGCATTATATATCTCACAGTGCCACACCAGTATTGATACTGTCATTTATAGAGGAAAATTCATTGAAGTATTGCCAAAAAAATTAACCAATCTGTTTTGAAAGAAGTACAGCCAGAGTGCTCCTTGGAAGCTGGCCAGACTTTATCTCTCATACTTCAGGCATGTTATCAGGCAGGACCAGGCCCTGGAGAAGGGTAGCATGTTTGGTACAGTGGAGGGTCAGAGACAAAGAGGAAGACGGTTCAAGCAAAGCAATGATTGAGAGGTGGTGCAGGAGCAGACAGTGTTTCATTCCACTGTGCAGAGGGTCGCTGTGAGTCGGTATCAACTTAGTACCTACCAACAACCGCCTACTCATAAGTCACCAGGAGCGCAGTGGCTCCATAGGACTGCCAATCACAAGGTTAACAGTTTGAGCCCACAGTCGCTCATGGGAGAAGATGAGGCTTTCTGCTCCCCAAAAAATACAAAGCCTTGGAAATTCTACATATGGTCACTACGAGCCTGAAACACCTCAACAGTACAAGCACCACCACCACATTCATAATCACTATCCCTTTTAAGGAAGAAATGGTGACTCAATTAGAAACATAAGCAGTTGAATTTGAACTATAAAGTACCTATTTTTCTTTGGGGGTGCTGAGTAAATACTAAAAAAGATATGTTCTTTGAGGGGGAAACCCCTCCCATAAAATATGCATATTTAATAAGTTATTCAAACTTAAGCTAGATTTGCATAACCTACTAAAGGGTTCAAACGTAGCAATTGTGTGGACGAAGCAGGAACAGGCAGTGTTTCTTTCTGTTGTGCATAGGGTCACTATGAGTCAGAGTACCTAATCATCACACTAAGCAGGAGGTCCTGGTGTGGCACTTTGGGTTAATGCGCCAGACTGCAAAGCCATTTGAACCGCAAGGTCAGTGGTTCAAGCTCACCAGTCACTCTTTGGAAACCCTATACAGGGTCACTATGGGTCAGAATCGACTCGACGGCACTTAACAACAACAACAAATTAATAAATAATCACTCTTAGCCACTGAGTCCTGGTGTGGCACCCTGGGTTAATGTGCTAAACTGCAAAGTCAGTTTGAACCACAAGGTCAGTGGTTCAAGCTCACCAGCTACTCTTTGGAAACCCTATACATGGTCATTATGGGTCAGAACTGACTTCATGGCACTTAACAACAACAAAGCCACTTGATGGCACTAATATTTCCACGTAAACAAACTCATGGATTTGATCCTGCCAAGTTGTGTCTCTCCATGAATATTGGTAGAAAACATGGTATTCAAAATGAGAATAAGATCACTTGTTTAATGCCATAGTTAATGTTGTTGTTATTTGGCACTGAGTTGGCTCCA
>NW_006408700.1:498167-532950 GCF_000296735.1 Chrysochloris asiatica
GAAGCCCGCACCAAACACTGCCTGGTCTTGCGTCATCTTCACACTTGGTATGCCATGCCACCTCATCGGGAGCTTCTTGGCTATCTCTACTTTACCAAAAGGAGCCCTGGTAGCATAGTGAATCATGAGCTGGGCTGCTAACCACAACATCAGCAGTTCAAAACTACCAATCGATCCACGGGAGAGAGATGAAGCTTTCTGCTCCCATAAAAATGTACAGCTTCAATGGACCTGGTGGCACACAACCACCACCACCACCGACTTTAGCAGACATGATGTCCTTGTGCAGTGACTGGTCCCTCCTGATAGGATGTTGCACCTTCCCACGGCACACACTACTTCTCAGCTTGGTTCGATAACCCGCTGCAATGGTCACACAGAACTCAGTACCACACTCACAGTAATGGGGCTTATTAGGGAAGTTAACACGTTATGATGTAGGATCAGAAATGCTCAGGACACAGCTCTTTTTGTCAAGACAGCCTTTTGTAACTGCAGGCAGGCTCCTCTCTGGCCCTCAACCCCTTGACCTGGCCTCTATCCTGCTCAGCAGTGTTACAAAGCACTTTAAGAGAGGCTGAAAAATGCCCAAAGGACACTCTAGGCCAGCAAACCCAGCACCCCATTTGAATGCTAGAGGCACCCCACTCCACAAGTGAGCCTACTGTCCAAAGATACTCAGCTGTCCTTGCTCAGTGAGCTGGGAAGCGCAGCACTCTGTCTGGTGCTTTGGCTCTTGGTTCTCTTATTGCTTCTCTTCTGACACTCCTCTGCTACTCCTCCGGCGTCACAGCTCCTGGGATGAAGAGGTTCAATGTGCAGGGATCTCACAGTTCAAAGGATGTGCTCCATTCCTTTCTCTTCTATAGTGAGATTCCTTTCTGATTCTGATACGGCTCACTTTATGCCCATATTAGAGTTCCAAGCTTTTGCAATCACAATGCCATTAGCAATCACTCCCTAATGAATCCTTTGTGCATCTTCTCTCACCTAGAACCAATAGGAAAAAAGCAGTTTGGTGCGAGTCAACCAGACTACAGATAGAAGAAACAAATGAAGCAATTCACTGCACTGCACGTCTAAAGTCTGTGAGAGGAAGTCTTACCATGCTCACAACTGTTTCAACTCAGTTCATTAATGAGGCCACTGTTCCAGTCCTTCTTGTTGGAAATCCTCCTCTTCTTTGCTGATCCTCCCTCCACTTAACCAAACAAAATTTCCTTCTCCAGGAACTGGTGCATCTCGACAACGTGTTCAAAGTGTGAGAGACAAATTTTTTTCCATCCTCCCCTCCAAGGATCATTCTGACTGTACTTTTACCGGGAGAGATTTGTTTCCATATTCTCTGTCAATACCATAAATCAAATGTATCAACTGTTCTCTGGTCTTCCTTATTCTCTGTCCAACTTTCACATGCTTATGAGAAAATTGAAAATAGCATGCTTGGGTCAGGCACATCTTAGTCCACAAAGTGACATCATTGCTCTTTAACATTTAGAGTGTTAGAGTAACATTGGGCAGCAGATTTGCCCAATGCGATATGTTGTTTGACTTCTTGACTGCTGTTTCCATGAGTGTTGATTATGGATACAAGTAAAATGACACCCTTGACAACTTCAATCTTTTCACCATTATGATATCGTTGACTGATGCTGAGGATTTTTGGTTCCTTTATACTGAGGCACAATCCATACTGAATGCTGTAGTATTTGATCATCATCAGTGAGTGCTTCCACTTCTCTTCACTTTCAGCAATAAAGGGTTGTGTTATCTGTAAATTGTAGGTTGTTAATGAGCCTTCCTCCAATCTTGATGCTGCATTCTTCTTCACATAGTCTACCTTCTTGGATTATTTGTTCAGCATACAGAATAAATACAGAAGGTAAAATGATACAATCCTAGAACATACTTTTCCTGGTTTTAAACCATTCAGTACTCCATTGTCTTATTAGAATGACTGCCTCTGGTCTATTATAGTTTCCACATGAGCCCAACTAAGTGGTCTGGAATTCCCATTCTTTGCAATGTTATCCATAGCTTATCATGACCCACATAGTCTTAAACCTTGGCATAGTCAATAAAGCACAAGTAAACATCTTTCTGGTATTCCCTGATTTCAGCCAAGATCCATCTGACATCAGTAAGGCTAACCCTAGTTCTATGTCTTCTTCTGAATGCAGTTTGAATTTCTGGCAGTTCTCTACTGACTTACTGTTGCAACCATCTTTGAATTATCTTCAGCAAAAATTTACTTGCATGTGCTATTAATGATATAGTTCGATCATTTCTGCATTCCATTGGGTCCCCTCTCTTGGAACGGGTTCACATATGGATCTCTTCCAATTAGTTGTCCAGGTGGTGGTCTTCCAAAATTTCTTCGCATAGATGAAGTGAGAACCTTCAGTGCTGCATCAGTTTGTTGAAACTGAATATTTCAATCTGTATTCTGTCAATTCCTGAACTCTTGTTTTTGCCCATACAATCTTTCATCATTGCCAGTTGAAGCCTGAATTTTTTCTTCAGTTCCGTAAGCATGAGAAATGCTTAGTGTGTTTCTTCTGTTTCAGTTTTTTAACTTCAGATCTTTATACATTTCATTGTAACATGTGACTTCATCTTTTAGAGCTGCCCTTTGAAAATTTCTGGTCAATTCTTCCACCATTTCTTCAATTCACTTTAGCCATCCTATGTTCAAGAGCAAGTTTCAGAGTTTCTTTAATTGTTTACCTTGATGTTTTATTCCCTATATTTTATATAGCTTTTTGCTTTCTTCATGTGTGATGTCCTTGATGCCATCCTACAACTCATCTGGTTTTCGATATTTAGTGCTCAAGTCAAAGAGGACCTTAAATTATGCATTGCAAGGTAAATGCACATTTGCATATGATTAAGCAAATATTTCTGAAGTTTGAAATTAATTTTAGATTGCTTTTAGAAATCAGATTTTCACTGAAAGTCTGATTTCCACATTGGAGTACATTCAATTATGCCAGGAAAAGACAGATCCTTTATTTTGGATCTTTCTGGCAAGGATTTGTCTTAAAATAATCAGTGATATTTGGAGGGTAAACCAGAACTGCAAATATCATAGGGACCCTCTGACTCTGCAAGGACCTACAGCCTTTGGAAATGAAGGAAGAATAACCTTTGGTCTAATTCCCCAACATTGTGGATAAGTTCACAGGAGGAAAACCGTGACAGTAAATCTGAAAAGGCGGTAAAAAAGGCAAAGGGAGAAAATTCATTCCCTTCAAAACTCCTGAGTTATAACAACACAGGAGATAAAGAATTTTAAACTTAAGAGGGAAAACTGTAATTTTCATTACTGTGACAATCTATACGTAATATATTACTCCATTCTGGAGTCCTGATGTGGTGCTGTAGGAAAGCACTGGTCAGTCAACAGCAGGTCAGTGGTTCAAAGCCCAACAGCCACTCCTTGGAAACCCAATACAGGTTCATTATGGGTCAAAACTGACTTGAGGGCACATAACAACAATAACACTACAGTTTAGAAAACTTTATTGTGAGTTTCTATCATGAGATTTATAAATGTCTACTTTATAAAGAAGCATATAGCATAATAAAAATATATAAATATTTGCTATGAAGCCAAAAGATCTAGGGAAAATTCATTAACTGTCATTTGGCAGCTATCATTTTCAGAAACCAACTAAATCTTTTAAAATTTCAGTTGAGTATGAAATAGAAGGCATATGTAAAAGTGAATAAAATACAGAAAAATGATCAATTTTCAGATATGAAGCTAAATTTTAATGGTTCTAAAATATTTTATGAAGTCTTGGTGGTGTAGTGGATTATGAGTTGGGCTGGAAACTGCAAGGTCAGCATTTGAAATCCACTGCCACTCCACAGGAGAAAGAAGGCTTCACACTCTCATTAAAACGACAACACACACAAAAACTACAAGCCTCAGAAACCCATACAATGTTGCTATGAGTTGGAACCAACTCTACAGCATACGACGACAACAAAATACTTTAAACAGTACACTATCTTTTATATATTTCAGATAGACCTATGTTAAGCAGAGATATTTTTCACTAATGGTGGTCAAGTCATGTGATAGTTAAGTTTTGTGTCAATTTGGCTAGGTCAGGATTCTCAGTGGTTCAGCAGTTAAGGTGTAGTTATCATCTCCATGATGAAGTCTAATATGGTGCAATCAATTCCAGGATGTGAGCTAATGTGATCAGTTCGTATCCGATGTAATTATCCTATGTGTTGCAAATCTTCACTTGTATGCTGTTAATGAGGCCAGATCCAATCTACAGGATCATCTGTATCAAACTCTTTTGAGATATAAAAGGAGAGAGAAGTGAGCAGAGAGACAGGGACCTACTGACACCAAGAAAGAAAAGCAGGGAGTTGAATGCATCCTTCTCACCCGTGGTCCCTGCTCTGTGAAGTTTCTAAATCTACAGAAAGATTGACATTAAGATGCTGAAAGAAGACAAGGACTCTGAATTCTAGTCTTCCCAACTGTGAAAGAATAAGTTTCTGTTTGTTACAGCCATCCACTTGTGGATGATAACTAAGGCAGAATCTGATACCAGAAGTGGGGTGTCTCTCTAGCAGATACTTAAAATACAGTAGCGATT
The DNA here is from genome assembly GCF_000296735.1 of Chrysochloris asiatica. Taxonomy (NCBI): domain Eukaryota; kingdom Metazoa; phylum Chordata; class Mammalia; order Afrosoricida; family Chrysochloridae; genus Chrysochloris; species Chrysochloris asiatica. The sequence goes on from NW_006408700.1 coordinate 502,790, forward strand.
GGAATGGATAATAAATAGTAGCTAGAAGAATACTAGACTGCCTAACAGTAAAGGCTGAAATTACCTAGAAAGAAACTGTTGGAATTACAGATGCCAAAGACAATTCTGATGAAGGCTCAGAAGGAAGTAGGAGAATTTTAACATCAGAGATGGCACAGATGGTGAGAAATCGTGGCAGAGAAATGACAGCAGCAGCAGCAGCAGCACAAGAAAGCCGACTAAAGATGGCCCATACGCCAAGCCACAGATGAACACAGCTGAGCATCTTCATGCCAGAGGCTTCCCTCTGGGTATTTATCAGCACTTGCTCCACAAAAGCTGACCTATTCTAGAGACTGAAGAGCAAGGGACTGAGCTGCCTCAGTTTCAAAAGATAGGGACATGACCTCTGGGCTCTCAAAGGATACAGCCATGATCTCTGAAATTTCTGAAATTGGGGGGTTCACAGTGTTTTAAATTTCTAAGAGTTGGATCTATACCAACTTGGTTCCAGAGTGTGGGGCTGCTTCTAAGCTTGGGCCTTTGCCCAAAACAGAGGGGATGGAATAGGGCCTGCTGGAGTTAAGGGGGTGGACTCACTACTCAGATGGATTAGGAGGATGGGGCTGCCTAAAGCCGAGGGAGTAGAGCTGCCTTTCTAGTAAGCCTGAAAGGCAGCGCTGAAGCCCAGGGTTGAGGGGCCTCTACCCAAACTCCAGAGTCCATGGCCAATAGCTAACGTCTGGAGGATAGGACCACTGCTGAGATGGTCTCAGAGAACAGAGGATTGTTTTCGAGCCTTGACAGCTAATATAAATTGCTCTACTGGATTTTTACTACCTTGCTTTGGTATCCTCTTTCCCTCTAATTGCTCCCATTTGTAATAGAAATGCCTACCTTTTTACCTGTTCCACTATTGGATTTGGAAGCAGACAACTTGTATTCTAGATTTATGATAAGAGGAATTTTGGCCCAGGTTGGAACATGGACTTAGAATTTGGGAAAAACATGATAGGGTTAGTGTGTTTTGTATGTGTTATATATATCATGATAGGTGCAAGTAGGTATAATTGCTTTTATTTAGATTATACATGGAGTAAGGAATTGTGTACATGTGCCATATTGGCAAGAGTTAAGAATGATGCTAAAGCACATAGAGATCGCCAAGAAATGAGGTACTATGAATTCAGATGTCTAACCGTCTAAGTGTAAGAGAATGAATTTCTGTCTCTTAAAGCCATCTAAACTTGTGGTATTTCTGATAACAACAACACTAAGTAACTAAGAAAAGTCCTCTCTAGTGTTCTATTGTGATTACTCCCCTTAATTAATTTGTGACCATGAGAAATAGATATTAGATAGACACCAATTCCCAGTTTTTCTCTAATTAGCCCCTGATATAAAGGAAATCCTAATGTCATGTTTTTATAATTTTCTGCTCAAGAATCACTTTGTTCAGTCTTTCATTACGGACTGAAATAACCATCTGAAACGGCAGTCCAGCCATAGGCCGTACTTGGCCATGAAGACAGCTCTTAAGATGAAAGAGATGATTAAGAATTATTAGAGAAAATGCAAACTTGAAAACACCAATTTGAATACTTTCTATAAAATATTCTAGAGAAGATTTGCTCACAAAAATTTCATGAACCATATTTGACAAGTTTATCAGGAAAATACAGCAAGATGTCCTTGTCTTCTCTTATTAATTGCTGATAATAAAATCTGAATTGTGAGTACATAAAGTGGCAAGACCCCCAACGAGATGGATCTGCCAGGTGGCAGCACTGATGGACTCAAGTGTGGCGGCGGTATTGAGGTTGGCCCAGGATCGGACATTGTTTCGTTCTGCTGTGCATGGGGTCGCTATGAGTCGGTTCCGACTCAATGGCACCTGACAACAACAAAGTGGCAAGAATCTGAGGTCACTTCAGAATGCCAAATAATCAATAGCATTATTTTTCATTTACATGTTTTGATGTCATTTTCAAAAACTTCTGGTGTGGTACATTAGGATAAGCGTTTAACTGCTAACCACAAGGTTGGAGGTTCAAACCTACCAGCTGCTCTTTGGAAGCCCCATCCAAGGTCACTATGAGTCAGAACTGACTCAAGGGCACTTAACAACAATCTAATTTTCTGTGTACTTCCACTTTCTGTTCAAATTAGGAACAATACTTTGAGGAAGTCCTGCTTTAGCACTGGATTTCTAACCCCAAGGTCCAAAGTTTAAACCCAATGTAAACGATCTCATGAAAAAATAGCTAGCAGAAACCCATGAAGTTTTTGTTTTTGTTGATAAGTGCCATCAAGTTGGTTCTAACTCATAGCGACCCTATACAGGGTTTACAATGAGCAGCTGGTGGGTTTGAACCACCGACCTCATGCTTAGCAATCAAGTGCTTATCCTACATTGCCACACCACTCATTTCATTAGGCATAACTCTTTTTTAGTTCATAGTGTTTCTTAGGCAAATGACTTTACTGCCGACTTTTTGCGCTATTAATAAGAACTGCTTCTAGTTAGATTTTGCTTGAGAGAGGACATTTATACTCACTTACATAGTTGTTAAATAAGTTTGTTCACTTATTATTGTAAATACCATACTGGTGATAATGAAAACATATTAAGGAAAAAAAGAAAAAGCATTCATAAGTTTATCACAAGCAAACGGCATGAGTTATCCAATTTCAGGTGGATTCCACTTTCTCAATGACAACCCACCCACACACAGTATTCTTCATTAAAGCACAAGTAAGATAATTCTGTACAGCCTCACAACTTTTTTTTTTTTCAAGTTCTAATATGGCTCAAATAAACTGAAAATATTTAAAGTATATAATTTGATCAGTTTTGACACAGGTACGCACCCATGACACAATCGAGATCAGGAATATATCCAGCACCTGTCAAAGATCCCTCAGCTCCTTTTTAATCCCCTATTCCACTCTCCTGCCTCCCATGCCACCAACCCCAGGCAACCACCGATCTGCTACCAATGACCAAATATTAGTTTGCTTTTTCTAGACTTTTCAGTGTATAGAAATTGAAACATTCTTCTGTATCTAGATATTTAGAAAGCTTTCTGCTTATAACTTAACAACTATAAAGCCCTTTATATCCTTGTATCCCTAGGAAAAAGTTCAACAAGTGGCAGTATTTGTGCAAAGTGTATGGAGCACGTCAGGTTTCAGAAAGGTTCTGAGTAACTGCCGTCCATGAAACTGAACCAACAGAAATTGCGATCAGTAGTATCTCAGAGTCAACTGCGATCAGTAGTGTCTGAGAGCACCTTATGGGGAGATTTTTGATTCCTACTATAATGAACCTTTTTTAGAAAGTGTTGAGAAGAATCAGAGATAAGAAAGCAATCACCTTCTACCTTTAATGATGTGGATGCCTGCTAACCCGTTGAGGGCACAAACTAGTTGCCGATGTGCTTCTTCACACTCAGTTGCACACTTCTTCTGCAGAGATGTCAGCAGCTCTTCCATTGTCATGGTGCTAAAAGAAGAGGCAGATGGTTCAGAACGAGAAAGAACACCCTGAGTGCCGCTTCAGTAGGAGTGCTGCATCACATATGGGACTTTGACAGTCTTCATGAGAGCTTCAGCACTTGGCTCGTCACCTCCGCTTTTACAACCATCATCCAATTTGTTATTACCTCGGGTTCTTCCAGCAAGCAATCACCTATCTGATCCCATCATTACTAAAGCCTTTGCCACTTCAGTCAACACTGTAGAATGAAATCAGGAAAATCTTCCTCAAGTATAACATGGTATCTTAGAAACTGTATGGGCAGTTAGAATTAACACAGCATTTGAATTTCAGCATTACAGCTTATTTAAACTTTTGAGACTAGATTTTTCAATCTGTGAAAACTGACGCTCCTTCAAGGTCTGGTCAACTGACACTTCCAGCAAAAGTACATACCACATTGAGGGGCCACAGACGCAAGGATTTGAGTTCAGGCTCTACCCTGAACAAATGAAGTAACCTTGTCAAGCCTTAGCTTTTACAACTGTAAGTGCACACAATAACTACATGAAAGTTTTTTTTTAGGATTAAATGAGCTAGTGCATACAAAGCACTTACCCCAGTGAGTGGCACATAATAGCTAACATTTACTGTGCACATACTATCATTATATATTGCAGTGACCACAAGCAGTACTGACTGATATCAGCGTTCCATTCTAAGGACAAGTCTATTGCAAAGTCAGTTCTGACATAGTCTAATGTTTCTTCTTTTTTTTTTTTTTTAAAGTTTACAGTATCATTGCATTTCATTATTAGTGTCTTTCTAAATCATACAATCTTATTTGTCTTTGGGGGTCAGAAACATGACATCTGAGAATGATAACATGAACAAATTACAGGCTGTAACTCTGCTTGTTTACATATTACTAACGACAAGATGTACAAAAAAACAAAACAAAACACTGTCAGTTGTAAGTCATTTTGTTGTAACTCAATACATAATAAGTTAAGAACTACTGGTGTGGCGCTGTGGGTTAATACGCCAGACTGCAAAGCCGTTTGAACTGCAAGGTTGGCAGTTCAAGTTCACCAGCTGCTCTTTGGAAACCCTATACAGGGTTGCTATGGGTTGGAACCAACTCAACGGCACTTCACAACAACAATAAAAATTTTAGGACTGGAGTTTATCTCTATGACTCTCACCTTTTATTTGAAAACAAATACTTCATTTCCTATTAGGCAGAAAAGACTTTAATATTTTTAAGTGCTTAGGGAAGCAATGCTGTAAAAAGTTTAATGAGGGAAATAGAAAAGTAAAGTAAACCCAAATACTCTTCAGACTACACGATTAACTGTCAACTGCCCATCTGGTGCCACATCAACAAATTAAAATGTCCCGATCTATTAAGTGCAATAAGCATATTGAGCTATATAATTAAGCAATCCTCCAAACAAAACTCCTGTACTTCTGAGAGAAGATGGTTAGTCATAGCAACTACGTCATTCAAGGAAATCTTAGATCTTAGTCAAATGCCATTCACTTATGCTCATAAGAACATTTTCAGTATTTTTCTTTGCTTAAAGTGTTCAAAAAATGAAATCTAGTAACCTACATCATGGGGCTTCAAAAAGCTTATGATAAAATACTATTTTTTCATGAACTTTTTGAAGTCAATCTACTGCGAACCACAAGGTCAGCTGTTCAAACCCACCAGCTCCTCCTCGGAAACCCTATACAGGGTCGCTATGAGTCAGAACTGACTTGACGGTACTTAACAAACAAAATTTAAGTTTTCCAAAGTTCATGTATATATATGATTTGTTTTCTCATTAGAAACCTGTAGTTTTATATGAATAGAAAGGTTAAGTACATACCCAAACTATAACTCAGATCCTTAGATATATAGTCAACAAATTATTCTATTTACTAACCAGATGGCAATATGATTCAAATCTACAGACAGCCCAGCTGCAATTACACTTCGGTATTACGGATTTGGGAACAACACTTGTCTTTTTGATTGGCCAGGAAGTTGATGACTTAAACACTATCTAAGATTACTTTATTACTAGTAACACTATAAAGAAATTGACACTAAAACCTTTTTTGCAGTGGCAAGAACTCCCCCCGGACCGCCTGTGGGTGGCAGCAGGCCTGCCGGAGCCTCAGCAGTGGGTACAGGATGGAGGTAACCGTCCTTCTGTCCAGGCTGCTGAGCTTCAGGGCCCAGTCGGAAATTTTCCTGAGCTTTGCCACTGCGTCCTGGCAGCACACCTCGTGCTGGCGGTGATAGAAATGCCTTTCCACTGGAGAAAAGTGCAGCCAGTGAGTTTCTTCTGTCTGAGGAGGTATCTGGATCTGCAGAGAGGACAAACATATATGATGGCACCTGAAAATGTAACTTTTCACTCCAACCCTGTTGCTTTGTGCCTTTTATTATCCTTAGTAAATAAAACTTAGCCTACTGACTTGGTCAATGACATCCTTCTTTGCAGACCTCCATAAGATCTTGGCAATAAAGCTGTAGAGGGGCTGAGGAGTCTTCTTGCAGTAAGGGCGGTAGAGAAGTCGGATCCACCAGTGTCTGACACAGTAAGGTTCAACACCAAGAAAGACCACTAACCCAAAAAGATCTGAAAAAAGAAAACAAAAACCACATTCTCAGAACAGCCATTTCTCAAAAAGGACAAATCTGCTATGATCTCCATCCACTGACCCACTGCTGCTGAGTCAATGCCAATGGTGTTTAAGACAGAGTAGAACTGCCTCATGAAGTTTCCGAGGATGTAACTCTATACAAAAGCAGACTGTCACATCTTTCTCCTGCAGAGCAACTGTGGTGTTGAACTAATGACATTTCAGGTAGCAGCCAAATGTTTTTAACCATGGACAACACTGCGAAGTATGAGTATTCCAGAACACTTAATTGTGCTCATGAGGAATCTGTACCTGGACCAAGAGGCAGTTGTTCCAACAGAACATGGGAACACTGAATGGTTTAAAAGTAAGAAAGGTGTATGACAAGGTTGTATTCTTTCACCATACTTATTCAACCTGTATGCTGAGCAAATCATCTGAGAAGCTGGGTTCTATGAAGAAAAACATGGCATTCAGGACTGGAGGAAGACTCATTAACAACCTGCGCTATGCAGATGATACAACCTTGCTTGCTGAAAGTGAAGAGGACTTAAAACATTTACTGATGGAAGATCCAAGAGCACAGCCTTCGGTATGAATTACATCTCAATGTGAAGAAAACAAAAATCCTTACCACTGGACCAATAAACAACATTCTTATCAATGGAGAAAAGACTAAAGTTGTCAAGGACTTCATTCTTCTTGGATCAACTATCAACACTCATGGAAGCAGCAGTCAAGAAATCAAATGACGTATTGCATTAGGTAAATCTGCTGCACAAGACCTTTTTAAAGTGTTGAAGAGCAAAGATGTCAGCTTGAGGACGAAGGTGCGCCTGACCCAAGACATGGTATTTTCAATAACCTCATATGCATGTGAAAGCTGCACAGTGAATAAGGAAGACCATAGGAAGAATTGATGCTTTCAAGTTATGGTGTTGGAGAATACTAAAAGTGCCACGGGCTACCAAAAGAACCAACAGATCCGTTTGGGAAGAAGTACAGCCAGAGTGCTCCAGGATGGCCAAACTTCGCCTCTCATACTTCGGACATATCGTCAGGAAGCACCAGTCACTGGAAAAGGATATTATATTTGGTAAGGTGGTTAAGGTGGAGGGTCAGAGAAAAAGAGGTAGACCCCCAACGAGATGGACTGGCCAAGTGGCAGCATTGATGGACCCAAGTGTGGCAACAGTAATGAGGCTGGCCCAGTATCATTCTGCTGTGCATAGGGTCGCTATGAGTCATTACTGACTTGATGGCACCTAACAACAACAACAACCATGATGATACTTACAATATTTACTCTAAAGATAACTAACAAATATTTAGGTTGAATTAAGTTATTCTGACAGTGCCTGGGAAGAAGGTAATATCTGAAAGAACTAGAGCATTACCACCTAGGTGTTGTTGTTGTTGTTAAGTGTCGTCGAGTCAGTTCTGACCCATAGTGACACTATATAGGGTTTCTAAGGAGCACCTGGTGAGCTTGAACCACCGACCTTGTAGTTCAAATGGCTCTGCCGTCTGGCGCATTAATTCACAGTGCCATACCAGAACTATTGATATCCTCAAGTCAATCCACCTGTCTACTGACTCCACAGCACACTACCACCAATACCACCACATTACTCTTGCATCACTTGCCAATTACTTACGAAGTAACCAACCGACAGCCTAACATCCACTAGGCTGCCCTTCTAAGGCATTTGCCACACTGCAACTAAAGTGATCTTTTGAAACACACACCTAGTTTGGAGATCCCACTCCTACCCCCATGTCCAATTTGTTTCAATAGCTTCCACTGTTCTCAACAGGGAAAAATAAATCTTTATCGTCATCTACATGGAGCTCTGGTAGTATATAGGTTACAAGTCAAGCTGCTAACCTCAAAGTCAGCAGTTCGAAACTCCCAGCCGTGCTGTAGGAGAAAGATGAGGCTTTCTGCTCCTGTAAAGATTTATAGCCTCGGAAACTCTATGCAGGGTCTCTATGAGTTGGAACTGACTCTATGGCACATAACCACCACCACCACCAAGTTCTCCCATGGTCCCATCTTCATCCATATATTCAGTCTCTCAAAGCACATAGTTTCCCTTGCTCTCTACACTCCAGCCATATTGGTTCCAGTTCAGTCTCCTCCTGTCATATGATACGTATATTTTCTACTTCTGCATCTAGGTTATATCTCATAGAACCAGAGATCTTTTTACCAAACCTGGTATAGTTGGAATTTTATGTTTATAATTTTATACTTGTTTGTCAAAGGTATCTTGAACCAACTTTTCAGTCCAGCCCATTAGCCCACAGCGCCACACCAGTACATCATATAGACAAGGAATAATGACAAGTGAAATGGGACACTGAACAAGGCTCTTGCTTACTTGATTTTCCAAGTGGATTGAAGTTACTTCAGCCTGCCTGAAGAAACATACTAAAACAGTGGCAAATTACAGAATGAAAACACTCTAGTTTCATTTCCTTACCTAATATGTATGCAAACTGCACCTCAACCAAGATCTCTGGGTTGTTGCCAATTAAGAAATCATCAAATCTGACTTACATCTTTTAAAGTCAAGCACGGAGGTTTCTCAATCACGGTGGGACTGAAGAGGTATGGTTTGCCTCTTATGAGCTATTTGGAAATGTCAAGAGACAGCTTTAGTTGTCACAACTAGCACCTAGAGAGTAGCACCAAAGATGATACCAAACATTCTACAACTCAAAGGACAACCCCTCCTAACAAAAAATTATGGGTCCTATTGTCAATAGGGTTAAGGCTAAGAAACCATGCTCTAGGACAAAAGGAAAACATGAGACCTCCACTTCCAAATACAATTAGGCAACATTTCCCTGCAACAACTAGAAACAAAAAACCCCCCCAGGTACATTGTAAAAGTATAGTGTAAAGACATTTAAGAGTAATGGAAGCAAAGAGGAAAACAGACCTCAATTCCTAAGAGGTTTGGGAAAGTCCTTTATTAGATGAGTCGAAGCATTTTTTGGAAACCTTTGGAGGTGATTATCTTTACTATGTTAATAGTTTCACACTTCGAATACAATTTATAGTTTTACTGCCATTTATACCACAATACAGTTGTTTTATTTTTAATTACGCAAGAAAGAGTATGTTGAATGTTAACAAGTTTTTCAAAACAACTATCAGTGTTGTTCACATCCTCCAAAAAATCTTTGTAGCAACCTGAGCAATTATTGTTTACATTCTTTCATCAAACAATTAAAAAATTGGGACTCCAATAGTCCTTTTTATCTGTGTATACTTAAATATCTAAAATTTTTGACAGTTTCCAAATCTAAAAGCACACCATTAAATTTGGCCTTTTAACGAGTCTGACAATGTCTTTTAAACACATAACCCAATATAAATTGGAGTCCTGGTGTAGCACTAGAGGATAAGTGTTAACTGCAAGGTCAGAGGTTCAAATCTATCAGCTGCTCCTCTCATAAACCCTGTACATCGTAACTGACTCAATAGCACTTAACAACAACAAGATGTAACTTATTATAGTTACACAAACATTTAAGTATGCATTTTATATATTTATAAAACTTTCTCCCTAAAAATGATTCTAAAAAAAAAAAATATATTGTTATGGGGTCACAACAATAGATGTTGATATCTTTATTTTAGCAGAATGACAGGCTATCCTGACCGCAAGTACAATAGATGAAAACTTGAAGTTTCAGGAAGATTTAAGTTTTGCAAATAAGAAATTATCACAGGATTCATATTTCGATTTTATAACTACAAGTTAATAACAGTTTTTTTTCTGGTTTTATTATGTAAAACATTTCCTTGAACTTCTAAATATTCACAACGTAAAAGTCTTTAAAAATATAATGTTTATACTATGGAAAAAGTGGTATGTGTGGGAGTAATGCAGATGCACCAGTTATAATGAGAGAAGGGAAGTATCAGAAACAATCCAGATGTCTGAAAAGTGGAATGGCTGAAGGGACAATGGCACAAGAATATAATATAGTATTCTAGGGTTATTAATATTTGATAACTTTTATAATTAGCAAAATTATAGTTGTACTATTTTTAGAACTGAGTTAATGAAAATTGTGGTGTCTAGTTGTATGGAGCAGTTAACTGAAGTGATTTTTCTTTTCCTCCTTGCCTTCCTTCCTTCACTATGAGTTCTCTCTTTTTAACCTACTACTTTACAACTCTGGCTTTAGTTCAGACCTCCATCTAAACTGTTTAGGCAGACACAATTGCTCCGTTGAACAACTGGAGTATGCACTATTAATCTGTCTCCATATGCTAACATAAAACCACTTGGTTTTCCTTTAAAAAGATAAAAGCTTGAAGCTATTAGGAGCTAATTATAAATACAAGTCTAAGCATAAATCACTTAAATAAGAACTACAGCAATATTTTACTCAGAAAAAGCTTTTTCAAACATATGCAATATGGGAGGAAGCCATAAATTACCTTCCAATCCCCTCTGCACTGGAGTGCCACTGATGCACCAACGATTAATCCCACTCAAGCGCTGTGCCATTTCTGCAGCCTGATGAAAGGAGAGGGAAATTAGGGGGTGAAGAATAGGAGGAGAGAGACACAGGAACAATGCACATTTGCTTAAGAAAATCTTAAGTAGGCTTTAGGTCCAAAGTGCCTACTCCTATTTAACAGTGATCACACGCACTGTATAGTGTCGGTTTCTAGTAAAGTACAGTGGTTCTCAGTAGCTGGAGGCTGCCATGTCCCCCTGAAGAGGAGGGTTAGTTCGAGGCAGTGTAGACTGCAAAGCTCTGAAAATGACTGATATGTCCCTAGACCACTGCATCCTCGTATGTGAACTCTCTGGTCAAAGGGCACAGAATAAAGACATATGACAAATGAAGCCTGAATCAAACTTCTAGTCTCTAAAGTAGACACTATTTGATCTAAGTCATCTTGGGCCCAAGGTTATCAGATCTTCCTGTACAGCTTTTCAGTTAGCAGAAACACTTACGAAAGTAAAAAAGGTTTACTTTGAGCTTCATCAAACATAAACTGACATCTTATTTCAATATTACATGTAGGTACAGAGTACAAAAATAATTTCAAAGGGTTAAATATAGCTCATAGCATAAAAGAAAAACCACTGTAGAATGTTTAAGAACCAACTTTTGATCAGTATCAACACTGTGTGTTAACTATTCTAATCCTTTCCCCTTCTTCCTTCCCTCAGTAGGGTTTCCAGATATTCTCACTTTGACAGCAGGGCATTCAACCATCTGAGCTTCATCAAGGCAGATCCTCCACCACTCCACAGCTACTAGGGGGCTGGGGATGGCCATATAGCGCTTCTGGTTCCGTAGGCGACGCCCATCCTCACTGTTGCTGTGTGGGATATCTACATAGTTTAGTTCCGAACGAAGGACATCATAGGTAATGATAACTATATCTTGTTCTGCCAAAAAGTGAGGCTGTAAGAAGCCATCCTTCTTCACACCTTGATACACCTGGGAAATAATCAATGTAGACATAGTTATTGTGGAAAGGAACATCAAAGATCAATGGACTTTTCAGTCATTCAGTTAGGGAGTCCTTTCTATTTGCTAAGGACCACCCCAGGCTATAAAACACGTATCATGCCCATCTAGAGACACATTTTAGTCTGGAGGACTAACAGCACAAGCAGGTGAAAAGACCTATCACAGAAGGGAATGTTAGCACATCATCTCGTATCATTGTGATAGTGAAATGACGACTTCAATGGCTGAGCAGTTAAATTCAGAATTAAAAGTTTGAGATGAATCTGGAACAACAGTTAAGAGATCCCTAAGGTAAATAAGCAAGAACAAAGACTTACAAGTTGTTGAAACAAACAGCATGTGCCAAAACGCAATGGTCTGAATGAATGTCTTCTAGTTTCAGATACTGTGCTAAGCGTGCTCTTTGATCTTCAGGAACAATCTGGTTACTAGCTATTATTCTCATGTGACACATAAGAAACAGAATGGCTGGCTCAAAACTGACAGAGATGAGATTCAACTCAAAATGTGCCAGCCCCCCCAGAGCAGAGCTCCTCAATAACAAAGACCATTTTATTACTTTATTCTTATGGCCTCTGATAGCGCTTGAAATAAGAGAAAAGATTTAACAATATTTGTGTAGTAAGAGGAAGAACAAAGGCGTGAGGAATACTACTGTTAGTAAGTAATAACAGTGATTAATACATGCCAGCACTTGATCAGATTATGAACTCGCCACAAGTCTGTGTTGTTTTTGTACTCAAGTAGGATTCTGAGGAGCAGCTGGTGGGTTTGAACCACTGAACCTGTGGTTAGCAGTGCAATGCTTATCCAACAGCACCACACCAGGACTCCACAAAGAGATTTTTTTTTTCAGAGCTTAGCAATCTTTCTGGCACAGAGAAGCAGTTACTATAAAACAATGCTCCTTTAGAAATAAAATTCCGTGAGAGAATGTAAATGTTTACACAAAGAATTTTTTGTTCGTGTGATTAAGGATACTTTTAAAGTTTTCACATACTTCTACTGAAGCAGACTTTAACTTCTACACCTCGGAATTCAGAAGAAGTGGCTGCCCAAGACCTTTTTAAAGTACTGAAGAGCAAAGATGTCCGCGTGAGGACTAAGGTGCTCCTGACCCAGGTCATGATATTTTCAATAACCTCATATGCATGTGAAAGCTGGACAGTGAATAAGGAAGACCGAGTTACGATGTTGGAGGAGAACATTGAAAGTGCCATGGACTGCCAAAAGAACCAACAGATCTGTGTTGGAAGAAGTGCAGCCAGAGTGCACCTTGGAGGCCAGGATGGCCAAATTGTCTCTCATACTTTGGACATATTGTCAGGAGGGACCAGTCACTGGAGAAGGGTATCATGTTTGGTAAAGTGGAGGGTCAGAGAAAAACAGGAAGACCCCCAGTGAGATGGATTGCCAAAGTGGCAGCATCAATGGGCTCAAGCGTGTAAACAATAGTGAGGTTGGCCCAGGACCAGGCAGTGTTTCATTCTGGTATGCATAAGGTCACTGAGTCGGTACCAACTCGATGGTACCTAACAACAACAACAAATTCATGGACCTTGCTAACTGGAAACACAGACATAAAATTAACTATAGCTGTGGAAAAAGACAATGGAGAAACTCAATAGCATCAGTCAAAAAAAAGGCCAGGAGCCGACTACAGAACAAACCATCTACTACTCATATGCAAGTTCAAGAGAAAGCTGCAGAAAATTAAACAAGTCCATATGAGCCAAAGTATAATACTGAGACTGCCTCACATCTCAAGAATAGATTCGTGCATTGAACTATGATGACCAAAGACTAGATAAGTTGTGAGATATTAAGTACATCATGCATAGATAGAGAAAACAAAAGTCATGAAATCCCTGTAAACTTTCACTCAATCCACAATAAAAATCTTAAAAAAAAAAAAGGTCATGAAAAAGGAAAGAAAGGACCAAAATGAATACCAGAAGAGGCTCTGAAATGTGCCCTTAAATACTGAATAGCTAGTGAATGAAAAAAAAAAAAAATCAAAAAAAGAGGTGAACAGATGATTGCAAAGGGAGGCACAAGAAGACAAAGTGAAGCATTATAATAAAACATGCAAAGACCTGGAGGTAGGAAATCAAAAGGGGAGACCACGCTCAGCATTTCTCAAGCTAAAGAACTGAAGAGAAAAATGAAGCCTGGAGTTTAAATACTAAATTATTGAATTGGGAAAATCTGTTGCAAAGACCTTTAGATCGTTAAAGATGTCAGTTTGAGGATTAAGGCGCACCAAGCCATAGTATTTTCAAACGCCTCATATACAAGTGAAAGTTGAGAATGAATAAGAAAGATTGTGAAAGAATCTATGCATTTAAATTATGGCATTGGAGAATACTGAAAGTGCCATGGGCTGCCAAAAGAATCAATAGATCCATTTTGGAAGAAGTGCAGGTAGAATGCTCCTTGGAGGCCAAGATGGCCAAACTTCGTCTCTCATACTTCAGACATGTTGTCAGAAGGGACCAGTCACTGAAGAAGGATATCATGTTTGTTAAGGTGGAAGGTCAGAAAAAAAGAGGAAAGAAAAAGAAAGACCTCCAACGAGATGGATTGGCCAAGTGGCATCACTGATGGACTCAAGCATGACAACAGTACTGAGGGTGGCCCAGAGTTGGGCAGTGTTTGGTTCTGCTGTGCATAAGGTCGCTATGAGTTGGTACCGACTTGATGGCACCTAACAGCAACAACATTAGAGAAAAATATTAAAAGCATCACGGACTACCAGAAAAACAAAACAAATCTGTCTTAGAAGAAGTATAGTCAGCCTGCTTCTTGGAATAGAGGATACAAAGACTTTATCTCTTATACTTGGGACATGTTGTCAGAAAGGACTAGACCCTGGAGAAGGACACCATGCTTGATTAGTGAAAAAGAGGAAGACCATCAAAGAGATGGCAGCAACCAAAGACTCAAATATAACCATGATTGTGAGGATGAGCATGGACAACTGGACAGCATGGGCAAAATACTCAACACTGCAGGAAGAAACACAAGAAGGAGAGAATGCATAGTCAGTCCTGTACCAAAAGGCACTGGTCAACATCCAGCCATTTCAGAAAGCACCATATGATCGAGAACTGACGGTATTGAAGACAGAAAGTCTAAGCATGTCTACAATGGTGGTATTGATGAAAACAAGGCTCCAAGTACACACTGAATACCAACTGATATGTTTCAACACACGTATGCAACACTGGAAGCACTGTCATCTATGCCAAGAAACTTGGAAGACCTGGCTAACTGACTGGGATAGATTCATATTTGTGCCTGTTCCAAAGAAAGCCGGTCCAACAGGAACTTATCAAACAATATCGTTAATATCACATCCAAGCAAAATTTTGCTGAAAATAATTTAAATAAGGTTACAGCAATACTTCAACAATGAGCTGTTAAAAATTCAAGTCAGATTCAGAGAAGGACGTAGGACAGAGAATGTAACTGCTGAATCAGCTAGATCGTTGCTGAAAGCAAATTACACCAGAAAGATTTTTATGTATGTTTTATAGACAATGCAAAGGCATCTGAATGTAGGGATCACAACGTATTATGTATAAGACTGCGAAGAACTGAATTCTATAACACTTAGTTGTGCTCATGTGGAACCAAGAAGCAGTGGTTTTAAACACTGCATGGTTTAATATCAAGAAAAGTATACATTAGGGTTGTGTCCTTTCACTACATTTATTCAATCTGTATCCTGAAGAAACAATCAGAGAAGATTGATCATAGGAAGAAGAATGCAGTATTAGGATTGAAGGAAGGTTCAATTACAACCTGTGATATGCAGACAACAAAGCCTTGGTAGCTAAAAGAGAAGAGGACTTGAAGCACCTGCTAATGAAGATCAAAGACTACAGCCTTCATTATGGATTACACCTCAACATAAAAAAGCAAAATCCTAAAATTAATGAATCAACATGCAACATCATGATATATGGAGAAGATACTGAAAGTTGTTTCTTACTTGGGCCCACAACTAACTCCCATGGAAACAGCAGTTAAGAAATCAAAGGCAGTACTGCATTATGCAAATCTGTTGCAAACAACTTCATGAAAATGTTAAAAAGCGACGGTTTCACTTTGAAAACTTAGGTATGCCTGACCTAAGACAGGGTATTTTCAATTACCTTATAAGCATATGAAAGCTGGGCAAAGAATAAGGAAGGCCAAAGAAGAATTGATTTCTTTGAATGATGGTGTTGGTGAAGAACATGGACTGCCAGAAGAACAAGTATGTCTGTCTTGGAATAAGTACAGCCAGAAAACTCCTACGAAGTGATGATAGTGTGATTTCATCTTATGTACTTCAGACATGTTATCAGAAGGGACCAGTCCCTGGAGAAGGACATCATGCTTGGCAAAGTGGAGGGTTAGTGACAAAGATGACGACTATGAATGAGATGGACTGACACAGTGCTCCAACAATGGGCTCAAACAGACTAAGGGTTATGAGAAGGGGGCAAGACTGGGCAGTGTTTTGTTCAGTAGTAAATCGGGTCACTGTGAGTGGGCACTGTCTTGACAGCACCTGATTAACAATAGCATCTTACCAAGATGAGCACATAGCATCTTACCAAGACTCTCAGCGATGAAGACCTCACATGCCTGTTGATCTCATCCACCCACTGATGGCAGATGGAACTTGGGGAAATGATCAGAGTTGCTCGGGTTGATACTGGCTCCATTGCAACAAGGCAGTGGGGACAGTAAAAAGGCTTAATCTTCAGATCCTTCTCTTCATAATTCACACATTTTGCATGTTGCCACAGTTGGCACTTCAGACACTGCACACGAGCCTTATGGTCTATCCGGCCAAGTTCACCACAGATGCACTCAAAGCGATAATTAGAGGAGTTAGAGGGACTCAAGCTATTACAATGTTGCACATCCCCGCCAGTTAGCTCTAGAGACTCAGCATGGTGCTCTGCATTAGGTTCTTGCTTTGCTTCAGAGACCAATGTACTGGTAGACATGGTGACATCAGTAATTCCAGAGTCACTGGCAGTAGGACAGGGTCCTTCTGAGTTGGGATTGATGTTGGGTTGACTATTTCCTATTTTTGCGGCAGAAACAGGCTTTTTCCTCAACTTACATCGAGTTTTTCTGGGCTTATAGTAATAATAATAAGGGTCAGCATCATCGTCAGAGGTGTTGGATGGTAAGTATTCAGAATCAGTATCCTTGTTTCCTGATTTTCTGGATTCTCTCTGAAGTTTCCTTGGACTCCCTATTATTGCCTGTTAAAAAATAATTTGTTAATTATTTTAACAGACAAGTTTTTTTCTTTAATTGAAAAAAAAACTTTTTTTATTGTGAATCATGTGAAGGTTTACAGATGAGATCATCAAATTTGCATTAAAAAAAATCAGCACTTTGTTTCACCTCACTGACTGCAATCCCCTCCTGGCAACAATAGTTATCCCATTTCCTCCCTGTGGTTACCCGTGTACAGATATCCTCTTTCAAGCTCTTAAATATTATATATAAACATATATATATATATATATATATATATATATAGATCTCCAGCACTGCAGAATAATGCACTGGACTGAAAAGTCAGCTGCACTGCAAGGTTGTCAGTTCAATTCCACCAGTCACTTCTCAGTAATCCCACACAGGGGTTACTATGGATCAGAACCAGCTCAACAGTATGTAACAACATATATATATACACACATACATATATAGATTAGTGGTGGTGGTTATATGCCGTGGAGTCGGTTCCGACTCATAGCGACCCTGTACAGGATTTCTGAGGCTGTAAGTCTTTATAGGAGCAGAAAGCTTCCTGTTTCTTCTGCAGAACTGCTGATAGTTTCAAACTGCTAACCTTGAGATTAGCAGCATGACTCGTAACCAATACACTATCAGAGTTCTCTCTCTCTATATATATATATACATACATACATATATATATACACACACACACATCCACTTTTCTTCCCATATCCATTCATCCTGTGTCTATGCTAGGCAGATTTCTGAAATGAAATTCCCAACATTATGTGCTGTACATAAAATTTTAGTAGTTAGCCTTTGCAACCCACTCCCTTCCCTGAGGAGAGTCACTCCTGATCATTAAGTTCCAATCTGTCCTCTCTAAAAATCCTCTCTGTAATGAGGACATGGAGAAATAGAGCAGCTCAGGGCTCTAGATTCATTGAAAGAGGAAGATTGTGTGCTTGCAGCCAGGAGGCAGGCTTGCAGAATCTGCCCTTTGGTTGTTCAAATGATTAATATATTCTTGATTGTTTTTTTGTACATCAAGGAAAAAAAAAAAAAAAAAAAAAAAAACCTAGTCAAAGAATTAAAGAATTAGGCCATACTGTTCTGTAGCTGAGATTTGGAAAGAACAGGAAGATGAAGGGCAACTAAGTGTAATCAAACCGTAAGGTCAACAGTTCAAATCTAACAGTCACTCCTCAGGAGAAAGATGAGGCTTTCTGTTCCCATAAAGATTTACGGCCTCAGAAACCTAATACAGGGTCGCTATGAGTTGGAACCTATTCCATGACACATCACCACTACCACTAAATGTGATAATTGGCTTCTTGTAATTCGTAGTTTATCTAAATCAGGAAAATATTTTAGTAACTAAGAATAAATAAACAAAATAAGGCAATTATAAACATATCAACCAATAAAACCTAGCATGAATAGAAAGTAAAAGTTAATATATTTGTACTACTACAAGTAGCAAATAAATTACTTCTTCCTTCTGATGCCCTACTCCTGCGGTTATTTAGTGAATGCTAGCTCTGTGTTAGGCATCATCATACAAACATAGGTATGTGTTGCTTAAAATCTGGTCTGCTTCAGCAACTGTAAATATATTCATGGTTCCACATGTTATATGAGTTTAGAAATCCCAATAGAAGAACAGGACATAGTGTACCTACTTTGCTGAGTACAAAGATTCCACCTCTCTCTCTCTACCTCTCCAAGTCCTGGATCTACCCATCCCTGAGCACCAGGGAGCAGGGGATTCTGACGCTCATCTGCAGCTACCCAAGAGAGACTATCACCTGACTCACACCTAGATGTGAGCATGTGACTAAATGTAAACCAAAGAGACATGATCTGAGGTGATACACACCACTTCCATGTCATCTCCTTCAAGAGAAAGCTACCTACCTTGGGAAGTCTTTCTCTCCTTGCTGATTAAGAAATGGCAACACCTATAGAGAGGAGCCCTAGACTCCTACTGTGGTGCTGTAGGATCAGCACTGGACTATGAACCGTAAGGTCATCAGGTTCAAACCCACCAACAGCTCCTTGGAGACCCTATACAGGGTCGGGAGCACCTTAATAGCACTTAACAACAGAGTGCAGCCCTGGTAGCATAGTGGGTTATGCATGGACTACTAATCTCAATGTCAGCAGTTCAAATCTACCAGGTGCTCTTGGGAAAAATATGAGACCTTCTGCTCCCGTAAAGATTTACAGCCTCAAAAACACTATTATAGCATTTAAATGAGTTGGAACAGACTCAATGACACACAGTAGCAGCAGAGAAGTTGCTTTGACCAGAGAGAAGGAAGTCACATGAGACATCTCTTGGCCCCTGGATGACTTTATGAAATGCAATCACTCTGCAAGCCTTGGACCACTCACCTCTGCACTGTAGAGATAATCAGCCTTCTATATTATTTAATTGGCAGCGTTTGGGGACCATCTTCTTATACAACAATTTCATTAATCATTTAACTAGTTAAATGATCAATTAAATGTGCACAACTATACTGACTATCAAGGTGCTCCCATAAAACTTCTTGTCAAATCTAGGATTTCAGGCTCATGTGGTGCTGTAAGATAAGCACGGGACTGCTAATTATAAGGCTGGCAGATGAAAACTACCAGGCACTCCTTGGAAACCTTATACAGGGTCATTATGAGTTGAGTCCAACTCAACAGCACTTAACAATAACTACTGATATACCTAGTCACATCATAGAACGGTTAAAAAGTTTATACTGGCTTTTAAAGTTTTGTTGTTAAATGCCACTGAGTTGGTGACAACTCATAGGGACTATGTACAGAGGGTTTCCGTGGCTAGTGGATTCGAATCGCTAACTTTGCAGAGTTTATCCTACATTGCCACACCAGGATAACTCTCAAGCTTTAGTATGTATGAAAATAAACAGGTCTCTAGTGTAGCCCAGACATTTGTACATTTCGTTATAATATTTGACTTTATCTTCCCGAGCGGACCTTTGAAATTTTCTGTTTAACTCTTGTACCTCCTAATTTTTTTCCATTTGCTTTAGCATCTCTACACTGGAGAACAAGTTTCAGTGTCTCTTCTGACATCCATTTTGATCTTTTCCTTCTCTCTTGTCTTCTCAATCATTTTTTGCTTTCTTCCTGTATGACCTTCTTGATGTCATCCCACAACTCTTCTGGTCTCCAGTCTTTAGTGTCTAACGTATCAAATCTGTTCTTCAGATGATCTTTTCACTTTCTTCAGCATCAGTTTGAATTTGCATATGAGGAATTGATGGTCTGTTCCACAGTCTGCCCCTGCCTTGTTTTGGCTGATGATACGGTGTTTTTCCACCGCCTCTTTCCACAGATGTAATCAATTTGATTTCTGTGTATTCCATCTGGTGAGGTCCATGTGTATAATCGTCTCTTATTTTGTCTAAAGAAAGTATTTGAAATGAACAAATCATTGGTTTTGCAGAATTCTATCATGCGATCTCCAACATCATTTCTATCACCAAGGCCACAGATATTTTCCAACTACTGACCCTTCCCTCTTTGCTTCCAAGCTTTGCACTTCAATCACCAGTAATGATTAATACATTTTGATTGCATGTTTGATCACTTTCAAATTGAAGAAGTTGGTAGGATTCTTCTATTTCATCCTCACTGGCTTTAGTGGTTGGTACGTAAATTTGAATAATAGTGGTATTAACTGGGCTTCCCTGTAGGCGCATGGATATTATCCTATCACTTATAGCATTGTACCTCATGGCTGATCTGGATATGTTCTTTTTGACAATGAATGCAACACCATTCCTCTTCAATTTTTTCATTCCCGGCATAGGAAACCATGTGGTTGTCAGATTCAAAATGGCCACTATCAGTCCACTTCAGCTCACTAATGCCTAAAGTATTCAAAGTTTGTGTTCCATTTCATTTCTGACAATTTCCAATTTTCCTAGACTCGTACTTTGTACATTCCATGTTCCGATTTTCAATGGATGTTTATAGCTGTTTCTCTTCATGTTGAGTTGTGCCCATCAGAAAATTAAGGCTTTACTGAGGGCTTGACTCCATTTGCGTCACCACGGTCATTTCCCGGCACTGGATCTGACAAAGTTTCCACAGTCTGAGTTGTTGTCAGTCTTTCTGTAACTCAGGATTGAAAATACTGTAACTATTGTCATAAAAGCAAACTGAAATTATTGTCCCAACAGAAGCAATTTTATAACAAAATATAAGTTTTATGAGGATGCAGGGAAAAATCAGAATTACATAAAAAGATTCAAATTGTATATAAAGTGCTAGGCAAATTTAAGATATTTGTAATTATCTTAAAGTCTGGGGCAAACTTTTAAACTGCACAAAATGGCATGATTAGGATAGGGGGGCTCATTTAAATTTTGTTATGCTTAAAGAAGTCATTTAGACTGCATTCAGTAAGGATTTATTGAGTGTATGCTACATATTTCTCTGTGCATTATATTGTTGTTGTGTGCTGTTGAGTCAGTTCTGACTGTGTAGGGTTTCTAAAAGCAGCTGATGGACTTAAACTACCAGCCTTGTGGTTACCAGTCCAGTGCTTATCCTACAACTCTAGTAGAGGCATTATTTTGGTTATCGGTAACCAAAATAATGTCTCTACTCTCTACTTGCTATGTGCAGAAAATAGCAAACCCAAGTCAGAAGCGCCTAAGAGCCTGTACCAATGAGTTAGTTTACTTTGCTTTTGAACTTGAGATGTTAAGAACTTCAGTGCCTAGGAGGTCTGCCAAGTTACTCTGTAAAGCATCACATCTAGGTATTTCAAAAGTGCCATTACCTGTTTTTTTGTTTTATCACATATATTTTCTTCCTTGTAATTCTTCCCCAATGTAAAAGTCCCAGAAAAACCATGGCCTTTGATCTGTTTCACAAGACCTTCGAAAATTAAACATTTCAGCATCCGTTTTAGTAGACTCCTATTCCGTTGAACATCGTACTGGTATATAGAACTGACATACTTATAGATGGAAAGAATGGACACTCCTTTCTTCCCATTCATTTCTTTCACAGCTGTCAATATCATCACACGCGTGGCTAAATGGAAAGAATATGCCAAATCAGTCAAAACAATTAGAAAGAAAAGAGAGCATTAGCTAATCATAATCCAGTATGGTTTGAGGTTTGAGCTAAGAAAGAAATAAATCAAAAGGTTTAATGTCGGTAGGTTTTCTGTTCAGCAGTATTTTGAAGACTATGTAATAAAAAATTATCACATGACATTAGGACATAAACTATTTGAACAGGAAATAAATTAAGGATAAGTTGTTAGCATGTTATTCACGCTAATATGCTAATCTTACAAGCCAGTTATCATTCAAAAGGAAAAAGAAACAAACAAAAACCCCAAACCTCAAAATTATCTAAGTACACACTATGCTACTAGGAAGGACATTCATTTCAATAACATTTGGAAACTCTAAACTAGAGAAGTACATTGTGCTTGGTAACGTAGAGGGTCACGCGCAAGGAGGAAGACTCTCAACAAGACGGACTGACACAGTGGCTGTAACAACAGACTCAAACATAACAACAGTGAAGATGGTGCAGGATGGCAGTACCAGCTTTTGTTCTTCTGTACAAAAGGTTACAGGGTCGCTAAGAGTCTGAGCAGACTCCACGGCACCTAACAACAGTAACTAGAAACTAAACAAAGCCTAGACTAAACCACAATTGAAAAGAAAAATCAAGTATAACAGATAGAACAAGAGTTACATGAACCAAATCAAGCATAAGAATAAATCTCTATTTTTGTTAAGATTATAAGACTTACAAATGATACACAGTGTAACTCTGTAAAGCATTTATTCATAGCAATCACAAGACATGAGGGCTGCAAAGCACCGTAACAAAGATCAGTATAAACAAGCATTGTAGTTAAGAGATGACATACTTACGGGGACAATGAACTTTGACTTTTGGCTCAAATTCTGTATTCCGGGTTTTTGAGTTTTTCACTTTTCCTCCAGAATAAGGTGATGGAATAAAATAATTCACCACTTTTCCCTGATACAAACAACATTCAGTAGTCACACAATGCTTTGTTTACATTTTGAACTACTTAAAACCATTAAAACACTTTCTATTAAGGAGATGCAAAACATTCTAAAAAAACCAAACCAAAACAACAACAAAAAAACTAATAGAGTTTAATATGCTACTCGTATATATACAAAGATTACTTTTATATATTAGACCTTACAGCCCACCATCACTTGTGAAAACTGTGCATATTATCTTAAAGTTTTTAAATCTTAAGTGTGGAACCTCCCAAATTGTTTTTATAACTTATTTAAATCTAGTATTAACCCATTAAATTGAAAATAATGCTGGAAATAATAATTAAGAATTAAAATGTCTAGTGATGAAAAAAAAATCCCTAAAAGAAATTGATAGTTAAAATTATACTCCAAGTAATTTTTCTTCAAAGGCAACAGATTTTTTTCTACTGCCTACTAATTTTGATAAACTAATTTTGTAAACTCGACCTTAGGAAAAGATCCCATAATCCTGAAGTTGTGAGCCTTAGAGGTAATTAAAGTTAAGACTCTCAGGGAGTAACATTGGTTTGACCAGATTTCAAGTGATCTCAGACTTCCTTAATGGAAACAATGAACTATGTGCTGCATTTGTCACAGTAGAGGCTTTTTTGGGTAAATTCAGAAATTCCTATTTTTAAACATAACTAGATATTTTAGGGGAAGGACTCAGATTTTTTTCATCTAGCAATCTAATTACCAGTCACACATTTTTCATCAAAGCTAACTACTGGGCTCTAAGATTTAAGATAACTGAGATTTGTGGCAATTTTGGAAAAGCCATAAAAAATATTTAGTGATAATCAGATGGAGACGTATAGTGACAGAGAGACCACTGGGGGGCGCAAATGGTTTGCTAGTGAGCTGCCTCCTTTAGAATTACAGCCAAGAAAACCCTAGAAAGAAGTTTTACTCTGTAATACAGGGGGTTGCCATGAGTTGGAATTGACTTGATGGCAACAAGTTTGGTTTGGTTTTTAATAAGTGACAAAACGTTTTGGAAGCAACAGTATTTTCTTAAGAAATTCTCTGTTAACTAGCAGGATGCCTGGTAAGTGAGCGCATATTTAGTACTAGTTAGACAAAACGCACTTAAAAAAAAAATGCTGCCAGGGCTGCCAGGTCACATAAACCCACATCCTGTGCCCGCTGGAAGCTAACTAACAAGTAATACAAATCAACAGTGGTAAAAAACCACTTCAGAGCCCAGCAAATGTTCTACATACAATGGATGCTGTGTGAGAACACATGACCCTCCGTTTCCCAAATCCTAGAGTCCTCCTCCTACCTCAGGAAGAGTGAGAGTATCTTGTTTGACATCTTGTCTTGTATGAGTCAGGATCAGAGCCAAAACCTCCACTGTCTTTCCAAGACCCATCTCATCTGCTAAGATTCCACCAAGCAACTGCGGCCCGGCACTTGGGTACTCACGGATAAGACTAAAGGAAGACAAGAAAAACACACCACAGAAATAAAATTTAACAGTATACTACCCTAGTTTTCCACAAGCAATCTGCCCATGTAAATATCGTGCCTACACATAATGCACATAGCACACTTAGGAAAATAACAAGAGAGGGAGCTATGTCATTGGCAAAAAAAGGTATTATGTTTGTTATTTGTGTAAGAAGTATGGTAATATCCATAATCATTGTTTTTAGAAAGAACTTGAAGAAACACTAAAAAAAAGTCTGTTTTATAATTATAAATCATATTTTAATGTCATATCATTCAAGCCCATATGTCATGAAGGTAAGATTTGTGATAATAAAATAAAGGCCATAGCTAACAACTAAGTCTGCAAAAACAAGAGTGTCATTCATAAATGTCGAGGAGCACGGTGGCTCCGTATGGTATGTACTGGACAGAGAACTACAAGGGTCACTGTGCAGGGCACTTAACAACAGCATTGGTAAATAGCCACCATTTTTCCTGTTCTATACTAAAAAGGAGCAGGTATGCCTCTTTCTGTGACCTTTATGAGTCTCAGGAATAATGAAGGGTAATAAGTAACCATTTATTGTTTTTAATGATACCTAAAACTCAGAATAATAACTGGCAATTTTAGTGAAAAATGGCCTGTAAAAACAAAGTGACATGTTTACCCAGAATTATAATCTCAATTTAAATATTGATAATTAAACACCAATTATTATTCTGCATTCATCAACTGAAAAATGACAAGTGATATTTATTTTATTTATTCTAATTATAAAAATTTCTAATAAGGTTAATTATTCTTTCTTGAAGTACTGCAAAAGCAAAAAAAAAAAAAAAAAAAATCACACATTTCTTTTGAAAATCAAACACATAAATAAAAATCTGCCTTACCAGCCTGTATATGGATTATAGTAGAGTTTCAAGCCCTCGGATGTAACAATTTCTCGCCATAAGAAGTGTAGAGTATTTTCTAAAGAAAAATATAACCATAAAAACACGTTATTTTGTTTTCCTTTCTGCAATATAATTACATGAGGAAAGGATTCCTCCAAATCTTTTGTTTGACATTATGTTTTACTTCTTTTGCTCTGGCAGAGTTTCCATATAAGCAAGTGACATGACCCACAACTCATCTGTCAAGTTTGTTGTACTGTGGTGGCTGTGTATTGCTGTGATTCTGGAAGCTATGTCACGAATATGTTAAATATCACCAGGGTCATCCACAGTAGACAGGTTTCAGAGGAGCTTCGAGACCTAGACAGACAAGGAAGGAGAGACAGACAGACTACTCTGGTACATTTTGTCACTGGAAACCTTATGAGCAGAAGTGGTACACTATCAGTACCAGGATACTGAACACTGGAACTTGATGAAGAGCACCGAATACTGTCACATACAGGGTCAGGGCATGAGCCTTTCAGGTTGGAAAGCACTCAAAATGTGAAGGGGGAAGAACTGCTTCCTCAAAGTAGAGTTTGACCGTGATGATGCAAATGGAGTAAACGCTTCTAGACCTTCATTTGCTTATGGGGCACAACTCAAAATGAAGACAAACAGCTGTAAATACCCATCAATAATTAGAACATGGAATGTGTGAAGCATGAATCTAGGAATATTGGAAATTGTCAAAAACGGAATGGAAGAATGACAGATTGAAAAGCAATGGAATCGCATAAATCATCAAAATCTGTCCACAAGTACAATGCTGTCTGTAATAGGATAATATCTATATGCCTACAATGAAGACCAATTAATACCACTATTATTCAAATTTACACACCAACCAATAAGTCAGTGATGATGAAACTGAAGAAAACTACCAACTTGTTCAATCTGAAATTGATCAAACATGCAATCAAAATGTATTGGAATACAAAGGTTGTATTGGATTGCAAAGGTTGTAAACAAAGAGGAAGGATCAGTAGTTGGAAATATGGCCTTGTTGTAGAAATAATACTGGAGATCACATGACAGAATTTCACAAGACCAAAGACTTCTTCATTGCAAATGCCTTTTTTTAATTAACATAAAAGACAACCATACACAAGGACCTTACCAGATGGAATACACAGAAATCAAATCAACCACATCTGTGGAATGGGGAATGAGACAATGAAAAACCTCTATATCATCAGCCAATTCAAGGATAGAAGAAGACTTTGGAATAGACCATCAATTACTTATATGCAAGTTCAGACAGAAGCTGAAGAAAATTCAAACCAAGCCCATGAGGGCCAATTCATGACTGTGAATGTATCCCACCTGAATTTAGAAATCATCTAAAGAACAGATTAGATATATTAGACACTAAAGATCAGAGACCAGAAGAACTGTGGGATGACATCAAGAACACCACACAGGAAGGAAGCAAAAAGTCATTAAGAAAACAAGAAAGAAGAAAAAGGTCAAAATGGATGTCAGAAGAGACTCTGAAGCTTGCTCCCCAGCACAGAGATGCTAAAGCAAATAGAAGAAATGAGGAGGTCCGAGAGTTAAACAGAAAAGTTCAATGGGCAGCTCAAGAAGACAAAGTTAATTTTTATAACGAAATGTACAAGGACCTTGACTTAGAAAACCAAAAAGGAAGAACAGGCTCAGCATTTTCCAAGCTGAAGGAAATGAAGAAAAAATTTAAGCCTTGCCTTACAATTCTGAAGGATTCTATAAGCGAAATACTGAATGATGCACAAAGCATCAAAAGATGATGGAAGGAAAACACAAAGTCACTGCACAAAAAGAAATAATTGATGTTCAACCACTTCAAAGACGCAGTATATGGCCAAGAGTCAATGATCCTGAAGGAAGAAATCCAAGGTGCATTGAAGGCATTGGCAAAGAACAAGGCACCAGGAAATGATGGAATACAAATAGAAATCTTTCAATAAACTGATGTGACACTGCGGCACTCACTCATCTATACCAAGAAATTTGGAAGACAACTACCTGGCCAGCTGACTGGAAGAGATCCATATCTGTGCCCATTCCAAAGAGAGGTGACTCAATGGAATGTAGTAATCATCGGACAATATTATTAAAACCACATGTAAGTAAAATTTGGCTACAGATAATACAAAAACGGCTGCAACCATGCATTGACAAAGAACTACCAGAGGTTCAAGCTGGATTCAGAAGAGAACATGAAATAATGGATATCATTGCTGATATCAGATGGATCTTGGCTGAAGCAGAAAATACCAGAAAGATGTTTTACCTGTGCTTTATTGAGTATGCAAAGGCTTTCCATTGTTATGGATCATGATAAGCTATGGACAAACATTACAAAGAATGAGTATTCTGGAACACTTAGTTGTGCTCAAGAGGAACCTGTACATAGACCAAGAGGCAGTTGTGTGTTCGAACAGTACCAGGGAACACCAATTGGTTTAAAATTAAGAAAGGTATGGGATAGGGTTGTATTCTTTCAACACACTTATTCAACCTGTATGGTGAACAAATAATCCAAGAAGCTGGATTATATGAAGAAAAACATGGCATCAGGATTGGAGGAAGACTCATTAATAACCTGTGATAAGCAGATGGTACAACCTTGCTTGCTGAAAGTGAAGAGGTCTTAAGTGTTTACCGATGAAGATCAAAGAGCACCGCCTTCGGTATAGGTTGCTCCTCAATGTTAAGAAAATAAAAATCCTCACCAATGGACCAATAAACAACATCCAGATAAATGGAGAAAAGATTGAAGTTGTCAAAGACTTAAACTTTCCTCAAATTAACCATCAACACTCATAGAAGCAGCAGTCAAGAAATGAAATGATGTATTGCATTAGGCAAATCAGCTGCACAAGACCTTTTTCAAGTGTTGAAGAACAAA
This sequence comes from Chrysochloris asiatica, assembly GCF_000296735.1. NCBI lineage: Eukaryota > Metazoa > Chordata > Mammalia > Afrosoricida > Chrysochloridae > Chrysochloris > Chrysochloris asiatica. Next base: position 530,991 of record NW_006408700.1, read on the forward strand.
GATGTCAGCTTGAGGACTAAGGTGTGCCTGACCCAAGCCATGGCATTTTGAATAACATATGTATACAAAAGTTGGACAGTGAATAAGGAGGATCATAGAAGAACTGATCTATTTGAATTATGGTGTTGGAGAACACTAACAGCACAGACTTCAAAAAGAACAAATAGATCTGTGCTGGAAGAAGTCCAACCAGAATCGTACTTGGAAGTCAGGATGGCTAGATTCCTGTCTGATACTTTGGACATATTATCAGGGGGGACCAGTCCCTGGAAAAGAGATCATGATTGGTAGAGTGGAGGATTGGAGAGAAAGAGGAAGCACCCTAACGAGACAGAGTGTCAGAAGCAGTGGGCTCAAGCACAGCAACGATTTGACGTTGGCACAGGACTAGGCAATGGTTGGCTCTGTTGTGCATAGTGTTGCTATAATAACTAATACTAATAACCAATTTTAATCCAAATGAAAGATGCTTATTTTGAAATTTTAAAATCACGGAATTGGTATACTCTAGTTGTTGCTGTTGTTAAGTGCCATCGAGTTGGTTCTGACCCACAGCGACCCTGGATAGGGTTTCCGAGCAGCAGCTGGAGAACTTGAACTGCCAACCTTGCACTTCAAACGGCATATTCTAGCAGGCCAACACATTTATTCAAGTCAGATCTGACTTTGCATATAGGCCTAGTAGGGGAAGGAAAAACTTACATAATTAAGGAAAAAAATACCTAAAACTCTTAGCAAAGTACTGGGTTTTTTTCAACCAGAATCTTTTACTACCCTCTCAATAGTTTAACTTATCTACATCATCGGCCAAAATAGTGTGTGTCTCTAGCTATTAGTGCAACATGTAACTTCTGCTGCCTTCTTTCAAGGTTCATAGCTAAAAAGTAACACAGATTCATAGATCCACATTGTCTATACGATGAAATAATAAGATAAAAAGTTTCATTTCATGAGACCAGACAGGGCAAGAGAACATACTAAATGACATATGGAAATGCAATCAACAATATCTAGTTTGTAGACAAAAAAATAAACTATAAATACATAGGGTAGAAATGAATCTCAAACCCATTATGTTGAAAGAAACCAGACCAAACCCACCAGTGTATATAATTATATCGCTTCATTATCACGTTAAAAGCAGACAAATCTTTGATGAGTTGTTTTCTCTGGAATTTACTGGATAGGGCCCAAGAGAACTTTATAGTGTGATGAAAATACCTTATTGTCAGATATAAATATTATCTGAATCATAAGAAATTTAAAATCTTGATCTAGTGGTATTAAAAAAAATAATCTTTGTAGCATATTTTACTTAACCAAATATAACCCCAATATTTTAAAAATATTTAATCAGCATAAAAATTGTTAATGAGAAAGTTTTTCATGCACTATTTGAAATCTTGTGTGTTTCAAACTTACAACACTTATCATTTGGGGCAGTCATATTTCAATTTCCCAAAGGCATGTATGTGGCTAGTGGCCACCATTGGCACAATGCCCTAATTAGGTTGTTGGTCACACAGATGCCATATTTGCAAACCTCATCAAACTGTGCCCTTAAGACCTGTGCATTTTACTGAATGTAAGTTTTAGTTAACTAAAGAAAAATATTTTTGAGGAAAAAAATAATATAGTTTGTGAGAAACAAAGAAATAACAATTTCTTCAACAAAGAAATTATGAAAACAATTACTTGAAAATAATTCAGAGTATGGGGGTAGTGGATAGTGGACAAATAACAATAGCTGTGAATTATTTTCAAAATGTAAAGTTTTTTAAAATAACAGATATTAGATTTTTTTAATCAAGTGTAACCTGGATATATGTCAAAATAAGTAAAACTCATTCACTGTTAACTTAAAAAAAAAATAAGAGTCATTCACTGTTATTTCAATCTACAGATGAGGAATGAGAACTAGTCAGCACACCATTGCCTAAAATCACATGGAAATCTTTAC